>NC_088804.1:23175486-23475486 GCF_011386835.1 Chrysemys picta bellii | reverse complement strand
TATTTGTTAACAGGTGTGTTTCTGTGTCTGCACTGGTGATGCTGAGGTAATAAAAATGGCATATTTCCTTGTTATTGCTGGACAACTATGTTTACTTCTGTATAAACTGCTGACAGAAAGCCCATTTAAAGTTGTTCTACAATCAGTGATCTGTTATTTCTGGCAACATTTTAGACATTCTCATACAAGATCCTATACTTTGACTAAGTGGGAAATATTGAATATATACTCCATGATTGTTCATGCAGCCATGTTCTTGAGAGCACCATTTAAAGTTCACTGGTACTAGGAATGTCTAAAGCCACAAGGAAAGACACTATTTGCACCCATAGCTCATGTACTTTTGGAAGACAAATATTTAGAAGTATTTCATCAAATGCCCTGAAAGTTTAAAATTTGAACTATCATTTGAAAAATAGCCATACATTTGTCCTAAAAAACAATTGGGGCTTTACATTACAATTTTAATACTATGAGCTGAGGGGTGAAAACATTATCTACTATTTGTTTGTGAACTAGAGCATCCCATAAAAATGGGTAAAATATTGAGCTGTGAAATTTTTGTATGCATGCACATTGCAGCGACCCTCATTATTATTATTACAACAGCACCTGGAGTCTCCAGCTGAGATCAGGGCCACATTGTGCTACATTCTGTAAATACACATAATAGGGGACAGTTCCTGCACCAAAAAGTTTACAATCTCAATAGACCAGGCAGAGTAGAAACAGGGATGCAGAAAGATGAAATGACTTATCCATAGTCACACACTCTCTTGGGATAGAACTGAGGTCTCATAAGTGTCATTCTAGTGGCCTATCTAGTAGACCACATTGTATCTCTAACATTGTCTTGCTCATGTATTTTATGTACCTCTAGACTTCTGCATTGGAAACCTGGGTTCATTTACTGATTTTTGGCTCTCCTGTCACCGAGTCTGTGTAGTGATATGGAGATGGGTCAGCATGTTAACCTCCACAGAAGAAGGGCAACTGTGATCCCCTCCAGCTAACTGAGGAATAACATACATGCACTATGAAGAGAGTTTGAGACAATCTTCTATGGTATTATTTGTTATTTGATAGATGTTTACAGGGCTGTAGTAGGTGAAATGAGTTAGTGGCATCAGACTTGTTACTGAAAGCTATCTCAGCATAGAGGCCAAGAACTGTGGGCCTGATTCTCTGCCCATTGAGGTCAAAGTTTCCTTTGACTTTCAGTGTTGTGGGATCAAGCCCTGATTGACAAATGAACACTGAATTATCTCTTTGCATGCAGGCATGGTGCTTCTAAGGTAAGTCAGGGGCACATTATCAGGGTAGCGCAGGGATACTTGCACAGCCACAACTTACCCTATACTTATTCTGGGCAAGACTGTCACTTTATGAACTGCCAACGTAAGGGGCTGCAAGATGTGGTTAGAGGAGCACTGGAGATTGTGATCCAGTCCCCTTGTTGCTCTGAGTAGGGAGTAAACTACATGGGTCTATACTAAGCAGGGCCGGCTCCAGGGTTTTGGCCGCCCCAAGCAGCCAAAACAAAAAACAAAACAAACAAAAAAAAGCTGCGATCGCGGGCGGCAATTTGGCGGGAGGTCCTTCGCTCCCAGGCGGAGTGAGGGACTGTCCGCTGAATTGCCGCCGAATACCTGGACATGCCGCCCCTCTCCGGAGCGGCCGCCCCAAGCACCTGCTTGAGAAGCTGGTGCCTGGAGCTGGCCCTGATACTAAGTGCAACAAACATTCTCTTATGCCACTGGGTGCAAGGCTCAGCCCACTCCTTACCGCCTCCTGCCCTGCCCACCCACTTGTGTGAGACTGCATCTCACCCATGATGTGAATGACAGTTGGGTGCACGACCATGCTAGCCAAGCCCCTGCCTGGTCCTAAATGAAGAAAAAATTTCAGCTTCCAGGGTTTATAATCTGGTACCTTTCACTTAAAACAAAATCATTTATTGCTATTTCTTTTATAAATGGCTTATGTATTATGACATAATTTAATTGAATACAGCAAAGTATTATAGTCAACATAACAGTTTTAGATTTCTAGTTTTCATAGTGCTGGTTCTATAAAAAATCTACAATCTCTGTCCCTTCCACCTAATAACAATAAAATGCCTCCATTCACATTTACAATGTAAACTACGGCAAGCTCATGTTTGTAGTTTTCAAGCCCCCTGGAATTTCATGGCTCTACCACCTTCCGATAGAGCTGACCCTACTGAGGTTCATGTTCGACTATGAAGGCTAGCTACTTAGGGACAGTGCCAGTTATCAGGCAATAGCACAGCATTGAGGACAGGGGGAATTGGGAAGGGTGTTGGAAGATGAAGAAAGTTTGGTAGGAACAGAGTGAATTTCAGCAAAGCTAGGCTGGCCTGGAAAAAGAAAGAAAAACACCTAGATATGAAAGGATTGTTTGGATAGAAGAGACAGAAAATCAGCATTTAGATAGACCATGCAGGCGAAATGAAGAGGAATGATCTTTAGAACTTAAACAAGAGACATTCTCAAGAAACGTGTGTATTACAAAAAAATTCCAGGAAAGGTGAGGGAACAACAGATGTTTTATAATGCAACTCATTTTCAAATCACAATATAAGCTACAGCGTCAGGTTTTGTTTGCATTGAGAAGAAGTCTTGTTAAAAAAAAAACAGCATTGCTTTTTAAGTTTAACACTTAAAATATAAATATCTGAAACTTTTGGGAAAGGGGGCAAAGTAATTATTTACTTATTTTAGTTTTAAAAATCTGCAAAGTAACTTAAAATAACTTTGTATCAATAAATGCAATAATTTACAAATCAACAAAAATAGAACACGAGAACAGATGATCCCTGCTTATTAACTATCACACTTTTCCTATTTTTGCAACACTCAGTTAAAAAGTGACCAAAATATATAGTAAGTGTCCTATTTGTTTCAGTTTTCCCCATGCTGAACCTGAACTCAGCTAAATGAATACCTTGCCATAATGTAATGATTTCTGAACAGCACCCCTGTGAATAACCTTGTTCCGGAACCCCCACTTAAGGTACTGTGAAATATAAACTACCACCATAGAGTTGCCTGCCACAGTGCAACAGAAATTTACAGACATTCTTAATCAATACACCAGAGGAAAAGATTAATTCATGATTATCTGTCATGTTCAAGTACAATAAATGCAAATATTTATCAAGGATAAGCTCACAAATTCCATTCATAAAGGAATGAAAAATGCTCACAGAAATTTTTCAGGACTGTTTTGGACATAGCTGGGTCAAATTTTCAACAGGGTCTTCCAAAATGTGTTGGCAGACTTTGCGAAAGCACCAGTTTGAAGAAACAAAACCCAACATTTGTATGGAGAAAGCAAGACACGCATTTTTGTAAGCCAACAAGTCTTTCTCACAAGTACATAAATACTTCATATTCCGAATAGGCAATTGTGTTGATGAGTTTCCATTTAGATGTGAAAATACACGTTTTCATACACTGGCTTCACTTGTAAAGCCCATTTTTGGAGACACATTTTGTAATTTGGCCTAAAATCTAATAACTTTTTGCTGCATGCACTGGCTTTGTGTGTTTTAAATCATGAATCACTCCTTATCTGTAAACCAATCATATTTGCCAACTGGATTGCTTGTGAATTGTAATTAGCGGGCCTCAGATGAAGAGTAAACAAACATTCTAACAAACTACTATGACATAAAGGTTGATATTTCAGTTACTCAATCACTACTACTGTGAATATGGGAAATTTTGAATTAAATGCCTCTCTGAGATTTTAATGCTCTTAGTCAATAATGTTTTGATTAAAGCTACTAAAACGTTTTTTTTTCTTTATAGCACATGAGTAGACCAACTAGAGGGAATTATAGTACTGTGGAAAAGATTTGTTACAATGATACAGACCCAGGCAATGTTAAGAACTGGACTGTACCATTGTGGACAAAGGAAAAGAGTGGATTATTTACCAATGGCTGCTGAAAACATAGCACAATTCAGAATAGTCATTATGATAAGCCTGAACACACTACAGTGTTACAGGATTAGGCTTCTGATGATAAGGTCATGACTTATACCAGTGACAAAACCACAGTGCTCTCATCTTAATGTTTCAGGTGACACTTACAAACATCCAGGTATTTCAGCAGACATATTAACAATGTATTGGGAGGTCTAGGTGGTGCAGTGGGTTGACTGAGAGTCTTTTCATTTCAAAAGACTTGGGTTTGAAATCTGGCTGAGATCACAAGTGAACTGTTGGAGGTCTGCAACTAGTCTTTGTTCCTAGTCATTTCCAGCCACAAACATTCATGCCTTACACTGGTTCATTCAGTGTGCTGTACCACTTCTTATTTTAACAGGACCAGAACTTGGGCGATAATCAATTCTGTATATCTCAATGGGTGTTAGTATGAAAGCTGTATATAGAAAATTGTATAGCTGCTATACTTGAGTGTAGCTGGTAGTATCCTTTACTTACAATTTACACTAAATTTGAAAAATGTGACCGCATGTGTGCGCACACATGCACACACACACACCTTTATTGGTCAAAATATCTGGAAAATATGTCTTGTAAAGTGAGTGTATTAAGAAATAGAAGCTTACTACAAGTGTCCCAGCTGACATCTCTTCAGGTTGAAAAGAAGACATTTTCAAGGTAAAAGTGACCTGAGAAGCAAGTTTTTAGATGTTCATATATCAGACAGTGTTGCTGTTCATACTCTTTAAACCATGACATGCAACTGTCCTAATCTTATCTGTACTCTTAAGAGAGTGGAATGGCCAAAACATGATAAACCAAATACACAAAAAACTTGTTACATTTGCAAAGCAAGTCCTTTACTTGGATTTAAAAATAGAGGTATGACTGTTTCTCATCTTAATGGTGTCCAGCCTACTTAACCTTCTTGCATCACCCCACTTTCCAGACCCTTAATATTTGTTTTCACAGATGAAAATAAGGCCTCTAGCGATTAGACTCACGATGGGTCAGAAAACTGGGCTCCAATAACAGATGGGCTCATTCCTAAAATATTAAACAAAACTAAAAATTATCTGATCTGCAAATGGAATTACGTGGCTAGACTGAAATCTGGGCTGGAGTGAGGAAGGCAGTGAAAAGAGCATATTTATTCAGTGAAGGGAACAGCAAACTGATAAAAAGATAGGTGTGTCCTTGACACATTCTTTGGAAATCTTTTCTTCTTTCACCTCCGCAGCTGCACCAAGGAAAGTGCAAAATCCTTCACATCTGGGCTAGTTTTCTAGAGAGGGACATTTCTTCCAACCCTCATTTCACTCTAGTGCAACTCTATGCAGATCACCACCAGACTGTCATTGTTATGCTGATGACTTGCAGATCTACCTCTCCTCTCCTGACTTGTCTACTTTTATCCTTCTGGCAGCTCCTCATGGATGTCCAGCTGTTGAATTAAGCTCATCATGGTCAAAACAGAGCTTTTCCCCATCCTCTTTTCCAGTCACTGGACAGAACATCATCTTCCCTGTCACTCATAACCTAAGAATATTTTGTGTCTCAGATCTCTCTTTAAATCCTCACAGACAGGTTGTGTCTAAAACTTGCTGTTTCTAAAATCTCGCCCTTCCTTTCTGTCCACACAGCTAAACCGCTTTGCCAGGTCCTCATAATTTTGTGTCTCATGAGCTGCAATCACCTTCAGTCTTGCCAAATCCTATTTTACCCCACTTGTGTCTAGTCAAAATGTTGCAGCAAAAGATCATTTTCCTCGCTCCTCACTTCAACCACCTCACCTCTCACATGACATCCCTCCTTGGACTTCCCCTTTCTACCACTTCAAAAACAAATGACATTTAAGGCTCCTTGTGGCCCATTCCCACCCTACATATCCTCTCTGATACACCATCTACATTTTAACCCTTCCCATAGCTCTACAAATTATGCCAGTTTTGATTGCCCGTTTAAAAAATTCCAACAAGCATCTTTGCACTTTCTCCCATGCTGGTCTTCACCCACGGGAGGTGCTCCCCATAAAATTCTGCATGCCACCACATTACCCCCCTTCACAACTCTCCTTCACCATGGTGTCTGCACAAATCTCAACAGTGGTTAGGCAGCTGGTGTGCTGTGATCACTGCTTTTTGTGCAAAACACAAACCATTTATTTCCCTGTTCTCCTGTCTGTCTGCTGCATCCACCTGTTGTCTCTTGTCTTATACTTAGATTGTAAATGCTTTGGGGAAGGGACTGTATCTGTTATATATAATATTTGTTATAAGTATCTAGTATTATGGGGCCCTGGTCTGTAGGCACTATTGTTATAATAATAATAATTAATAAATAATTAATGAATAATAATAAAAATAACGGAATAATAAAAGTGGTTTCTCAGCTCCCAGCCAAAGCCTGCTCCCAATACCCATTAAAGTCAATGAAAATACTCCCATTTATGTCAATATGCATTGGAGCAGGCTCCAAGCTAGCAGCCACAAGGCCGCCTGTCTGTGGTGGAGAAGGGGTGGGGGAAAACTCCTTCCCTCACCAGCAGCCTCACAGCTCCTGTACACCTTCAGATGGGCTCAGCTGATCACATACCTCAGTGAGTTTCAAACCAGCCAGCAGTGTGTAGTCAAAGCCTAGAGAGCGCCTTGCCTGTTCCCTCCATAAAAGCCTAATGGGGGGGGAGGGGGGGAGAAAGGGTTTTTAAGGTTAAACATGGTGTACAAGATCCTGCATGCTATTGGCAGGTTCTGAATATAGAGCCAGGGCATCTTGCCCTGTGAGATCACACCAATGCAAGGGAATTCTCCGGTGGCATAGGGCTGGCAGAGGTACTCCCCTGCCTGCTACACGTATAGGGAACATGGCCAGAGAAAAGGGAGCATGCCAGGAATGTCCCTCCCTTGCCTTTGAGTTCAACCCTTTGAGACCAATATCATGCAGTGTGAGAGCAGTTCTCTTCCCCTCCAGCTTGTGCTGTACCTAACTGGATCCCAGGATCTAGTCAGCTGAGGTTCTATGCAACCAGGAACCAGATCTGGAAAGGCCAAGTGATATCCACCAGGAGATCAATACATACTGACATTGCATAGTTGGTTATAAATGCAGACAGGAGGAATGACACCAAAGAAGAGGACCAGCTGTGTGCTGAAGGCATGGCACAAGATACCTGATGATACAAAGCCCAGCAAATGGGAACCAGTAATCTGTACAAGGAGGTAGTAAAAAAAAAAAAAAAATGGAGACGCTGTACTTGAGAGAGATCTTGTTTCATACACATTTCGCCAAATTTGTAGAAACTCATGGTTTAGCCTATTTGTCTATGCAAAAGTTTTGCATCTTCATATAAGGTGACCAGATTTTATAGGGACCGTCCAGATTTTCAGGTCTTTTTCTTATATAGGCTCTATTACCCCCAACCCCCATCCTGATTTTTCACATTTGCTGTCTGGTCACCCTATCTTCATACCAGAAAGCTGTGCTCATTGGTTCAAACATTGGATCAGATTCATGACCACTCATGAAATTCTCAGCTTTCACTCAGGAATACTTACAAAACAAATATCAGTGGCTTTGCCCAGCTCTCCTTAAAGGAAGGAGCTGCAAAATAATGCAAGAAAAAGGGACAACAATATTCATGAGGGAGTCTATTAAGTATTCAAAAGAAAATGCTATAAATATTTTGGTTGAAACACCAAAGACGTTAAAAATAAAAGTTCAATGGAAATAAAGGCAGTCAGATGGTTATTATATGTTGCTATAAAATTCAAGAGCTGTTAGAAAAGGGAGATCAGGATTTGGTTTAAAAATGACAGGGCTGTATGAATGTAATATTTATGATTGATATAAATGTTAATTGTTCTGCTATTTATTGGGATGACAGTTATTAGGAAATGAAGTAGTGACAAGTGATTGTCATGAGGCTTGAGGCCAGGGGGCATTTTAGCTATAACCCCCGCTGCCCCCAATTTATTTTTTGTATGCTTCTCAGAGGCTTATTTGAATGATCTTATACCTTGAATACTTAAATCTGGCTGAAAACCTTTCTTGGAGAATTCTGGTCCTTTCCCCTTCTGGTGAGATGAGAAATACCCTGTTACTGAAATGCTTTACCCTCCACTATCTTTCAGAGTTTATGCAGCCTAGGATAGGCAAGAAGTACCCTCCAGACATTATTTGCATACATAATTGTCCCAGATGATAGATTTACAGACACAATTCATTAGGATAATACACGTCAGTCAAACCAGCATCTTCCTTCGAAGTTAGCAACTTTGGTGCTGTTTCCTCTAGCACTTCAGGTCTGATTTTTAAGGGATCTTTACCCAGTCTTCACTTATGTGTACACAATTTTGCATCACCAGTAAAGGATGGGCTCTGTTCTTTGCAGGCAGAAATGCTAGTACTTAACCAGCTAATTACTTGATTTCTGTGCACAATCAGGCCATTGAGGACTAAATTTAAAAAGTGTCCACTGAATTTGGGTGCCTACATTTTCTGTGGCCAAAAATCAGTCCTGGGTACCCAAATGGAAGCAGTAGGTGTTCAGCAAATCTAAAAATAAGGCCATAGATGCTTGAGGTGGGCCCATCACAACCCAGTCTTGTTGCTCTATACATCTTTCTGCTGCATGTAGAAATCAAATAGTTTAGCAAAATAAAAAGTGCTGACGAAATGATATATATTATGCGCCATTCTTATTTCTTCTTCTTTTAATCTTTATTTAGCAACTTCTGCATTAAAAGGCAAGCGATTAGCACACCACACCTATTTAATCCCTTGGCACTGGTCAAATGGAGGTGAACTTTTTTGCAAATCCTGTCCCAGTTATGCAGCAGTCATTGCCATTCATTATCATTAGCTAAACCAGTTCCCTGGGGGATGCTCCAGTAAGTGTTTGTCCTAGTTAAGCATTGACTAAGTGGAGTGTGTTGTATAGTGAAGGTTGTATATAAAGTCTCAGGACAGGTAAATGTGGCAGGGCACATTTGTGTGGTTATTTACCTTAAAATATTAGGGTGCTGTATAATTGTAACAGCTGATATTGTTGAAAAATTATTGGAAAAGGTTGTAGTAGGAAAGCCACCACTGTTCCGCTAAGGACTGAGGGCTGGCACTGCCAAAGATCAGCTCTCAAACAAGATTCAAGCAGCATTCTATTCTCAGCTCTCTTTAGGGGTTGGCGTCTTAGCGGAGAATGATGTCAAGACAGGCTATGGTGCAACACTTTTGATTTCATGTTCCCAATGTGTATATTTGGGAGCTGTATATAATCAACTCTACCATAAAGCATTAAGGAAAAATGGGTAAGAATCACTGACACAGCACTGTCAGCAAAGGTCTGAGGGTTGGAAGGAAATGGGGCGCAAGAGGAGCTGCTGGGATAGGGGAGAAAGGATACAGCAGCTTGTACCCTAATGGCTGAAGGAAAAGGAACCGGATTCGTTCAGAGGCACTGGGGGAAAGGAAAGATGGGATTGAGAAGGACAGGGAACAGATCTAGTTGTGTTGGAAATAGGAGACCTTACCTGAAGGTCCATTAAACTTCAGGTAAGCATGCAAGCTTTAGAGGGCTTATCTCAAATACATTTCTGCACCTTTTAAATGTTGTTTGCCCACCACTTTCACACAGGCTGGCCCTCTCCACCTCTCCAGTCTCTGAATTCTTTCTCTAGAATCCCTCCATTCGCTTCCCTCTCTTTTGCCATTCTCTAGCCCCTTTCCATTTTCTCTCTTTCCCTTCCCTCATTCTGCTCTTTGCCTTCCCCTACTTCCTTCTTCTTTCCATACACCATTTATTTCCCCCCATCCTCTTTGTGGGACTTAATGCTTGGAAAGTGCTTTGAGTTCCTGCTGTGGAAGAAATGCAGAGTATTACTATTAAACCCACATGGAAATGGAGGTTGGTAGCTTTCAGCAGCTGAGCTGTAGAACAGGTCTGGTGTACTGTGCATGTCATGCAGTCAGGTCAACTCTTGCTATTTGACGGCTTGAATTTTAATATCAAACTTTGCACCGCAGTTCTGATTTTATTTTATTTTTCTCTGTGCCACGATGATCAAGTTAGTCTAACTGTAGCTAATAATTATGAATGTGAAGAACCAACCCAGAATGGAGAGCCAATCATCCACAGAACTTTTGTTCATTGCATAACCTCCAAATTGTTAACAAATTTCTCTTTGATAACAGCGTGTTTTCTTTCACATAGGTAAGATGACATAACATAACCCCTGGCGTTTGGGGCGAACATTTTTTCTTCAGATGGATTAGTTCAGGTAAGCAGATCTCATTCAAATATTTAACAGATTGCTCATAAATCAGACATTCATAGGAAACTGGTAATTCTGAAGTGATCATAATACTTCACAAATGCAGATACTTCAGAGGGTACATAACTCACTAAAAACTGGTAGGTTATGGAAAAGGTTTCATTGATGTCTGTGCCTAACCATCAAAAGATGAACAATGAGTCTGTAGGTTTCATCAAATACTCCTCTTTAAAAGTATTTGGCATCTTTTAGATTATTGCTTACATTATCTTTTTGTTACAATTGATTGTGAGTCAACAAAATTTTCTCAACAAAACATTTGAATAATAAAATAATTACAACAGTACATTTCTGTAATCAATGCATTTTTTTCAGTGTATCCTTTAATTCCAGTATTCATTCTTCATCTTGCAGCAGACACTAGCCAGGTATTTTCTATTTGACCACAGAAATGGACTTGGCTCAGATTACTTGAATTTGCACCTATAAATCATGGCAATTTTTTAAAAGATTAAAAATAGTTTAGTTGAATAATTTCCCAGCATATTTTTTCTTGACTCTGTAGTTCCTGGTTTGGATTAGGACAAGTAAGAGAAGCTCCAAATATTGTGAGATAGTCTATTCCAGCAGGGTTTTCCGCACGGTTTAGGAGCTCCAAGACATAGCTGATGTAGCTTGAATAATGTTTGAATAACAGGTAAAACCCCCTTTTGGGGCACCCTGATCCCCCAGGATAGTGGAGCCCTGACTCCACTCTCCTCAGGAACTTGCTGAGTCCCCCTTTAGCTGCTTGGTGCCTCCACCTAGCGGCTGGGTGCATAAACCCAACCCCTGTTACCTTTATGATATTCTATTCACAACTAAAAGCCCACAAACTAAATCACTAAAATGAGAAGCCCTCCCCCACAAGTTTTGTGTGGGTGGTGGGGCTGGAGCATAATGTCAAGGCCTGGTTTCCTTCCTGGGAGGCCAAAAGCTCTCCCTTCCAGCTAGTTGGAGTCCTTGGCAGACTCGATCCCCAGCCATCCCCGGACTTCTGGTGGTGGGAAGGCCTATGGGGTTCAGCTGGTTTTCTTTCCACACTGGCTCGGTGTCCGTGTTGTGGAGCTGTGGGAGTGGGTTGGTGTTTGACAGAGAATCAAAATGGCCACCTCCCCTTCTACTGCAGAGAGTGACTCTTAGGCTGGGTCTCCAGCAGTTTGATTCCCTGCAATCAGGTCTCTACTTGGCCATATAGTCCCTGCCAGGCTCAGTTTATAGGGCCCAGCCATGTGTAGGCTCTCAGGGGTCACCCAGGCATGCTAGTGAGGGTCCTAACCCAGCCCCTATAGGCTGTGTCTGTTGTTGGATATAGTGTGAGGGTGCTGGGCAGTGTTGGTGGCCTCTGGCATTCAGGTGGTCAGACTAAATGATATGATCTTTTGGCTTTAAACTCTATGACTCTATGTGTGTCCCTCCAGCACAGGTCAAGCTGGCATTCTCAGATGCAATCCCAGTTTCTGCCTACATGCTGATCTCTGAGGGAGCTGCTTCTCTGAAGCCCCTAAGCTGGAAAGGGGACTATATAAGTATTTGAACTTTTGGCTGCTTAACCAAAGGAAATCTTTGACCCTTGTGAAGTTCACCCATCACTAATGAACAGCAGCCTCAAATGGTCCAAGCTAGACCTAGATAGACAGTTCACAAGCATTTTTACAGTGTATCTAGCCCTTTTCTTCTGTTGCGAATTGTCTCTGAACAGACCATGACTTGTTAGCTACATGCAACTGTTCAAATATATTTTGCGAAAAAATTTCTGCAGGTTTCATGTCAATTGCTTTCTGTGATGTGTTCCCTTGTTATATGAATGTAGGTGAAATTCAGCCCTGTGCAACGAGACAGCACAAGGCCTGGGTGCTCCTTAAATCACTCTCAAGCCCTCAAAACAGGCTCTAAGTAGGACTAACATGGTGCATAGGCCTGTTGCTAACCCTATGCCCAGAGGTGAATTTAATCATGTGGTAATGTCTTTCTTCCTTAATTGGGGACCTAACCTTTAATAAACTAATCGTACTTCCTGCTGAAATGGATTGTGTTTAGTCATGATACAAATTGCAGTTTATGATTAAACAAATCTTGCTAACATGACTGTTTACAAAACGTAAACAGAGATGTGAGCACAGCTGAAGTTAAATTCCATCTCAAACTTACTGAACTGTTCATAACTGATTTCCCCCATATTTGCTCATCTTTAGTCTAAACCAGTAGAACTAAAGAATTCTAACCTACAGTAGGGAATAGGTAGCCATACATGCTTACAGTAGGCATTGGTTCCCTCTCCTGGTTTTTTCCATCACTCTAACCTTATGTCTCCTGCTAAAATGACTAGAAACCTCCATTATGTTGTCTGAGCAGTGGTATTTTGAAATAATCCAGATATGCAGGTGCAACTAATGAGGACAATAACATGTGAGAAGCAAACTTCAGAGCATTTAGGGATTTAAAAAATACTATAGAATTAACCTGTCCAGGCTTTGACAGATGAAATCTGAAGACAAATGATTTGTTTGTCTTTGGAGCAAATGCATTTTTTTTAAAGAAAATCTAAATATAATGCATGAGGAAGAGTTGTACTAATCTGAGAAGAGGGTAAACTGATCTGATCTTGATTGTAAGTGCTTTATGCTGCTACTTTGAAACAAACAAACAAACAAACAAGTTAATATGAGGGCAGGGAATGTCTTCTAGCAGCTTAGCCCATGGGGAGAAAAATGTAACAAACAGAGCTGGGGAATGTTTGAATTGTCTTGGTTGTGCAAGATTTATGGACTTTGTGGGGAACAGAGGGCCACATTATGTTTCTACCTACTCTTGCTGTCTGAAGAGCTGGGGGAGGGAACGCAGCTAGAAGCAGCCTTCCCCAAATGTTTCCTAGAGCAGTGGCTAAAGTCAAAAGCCATTTTGTTTGTCTCTTGTTTGACTAAGCAATCAGGTCATGCTGAATCTGTGACATTCCAGTCACTTCTACAGCAGAAGTCTTTGTAAAAAATGTGTTGTGAGATTGCTAAAATGTGCTCATCCCACAATCTCCGAATGCTGCTACGACAGAAAAAGTATAACAATACATGTAAATTACTGACAAATGTCAGCCTTACTGGGGGGTGGGAGGTGGAAAGCTGTACATTTCCCACAACCACTCCCTCAGGCAAAAGATTGAGCAAATACGGTAGATGTGGTGCAATAAACCAAGATTATGGCACTTCACTTCCCAAGTGTGGCCTTAGGCACAGACTAAGTAGGCAGTTACCCAGACACTATATTTAAAGGGACACTAGAATAACATGGGCAGCCATGGTCACTCACCAGTACTCCAGTTCTGAACGTCTCTTCTGCGGCTGCAGCACTTCAATACCATCTGTGGCACCTTAGAGACTAACAAATTTATTTGAGCATAAGCTTTCGTGGGCTACAGCCTACTTCATGTAGCCCACGAAAGTTTACGCTCAAATAAATTCGTTAGTCTCTAAGGTGCCACAAGTACTCCTGTTCTTTTTGCGGATACAGACTAACACAGCTGCTACTCTGAAACCTGTCAATACCATCTGTATTCCACCCTGGGTTTTGCTGCAGTTTCTGCATATGAACTGGATACCTTTGTGTCTTAGATCTTGTCTACACTGGGATTTTAGCGAATGGTGTAGTGTGCCAAAGCGAACCATTTGTATAGATCAGTGCTGCTTATTTCAGTTTCAAATCAATGCACATCATGCTGCACTGCTGTAAACCATGTCTACACTGGGGGTTTGTCCCAGTGCAACTACAATGGTGGCTAAAACGGGGAAATTTTAAGATGAAAGGACTACAAGCCTGGCCCTGAGGGCAAGTTAGATAGTAGAAGCTGCCTGACAGAAATTGCTGGAGCCCTAATTGAAGCACAAACATCTTTAATAGCAGCAAAAGGTAAACAAAAATACTAACCAACGAAATGTGCTTGTGTACAAAGGATCACTTTTTCCGGATGTGAAAGTCCCTCTGAGAAATAATGTGAATAGGAGGTACACTGGCTAGCTGTAAATTGTGTATTTAGTTATTGCTGTTTACATCATGACTCAAAGTTGAGGAAAAGATCTTAATATGAGAACATTTAGTCCTCAACACTGTTATCATTTTGCTTTCAAATAAATGGCCCTAATCTCAGATATGTGCACACAGAAGTTTTTGGGTGCTTTTCAATATGAAATGCATTGAATCTCCAAAGTCCAAACAACGTTGCTGTTCAGTACTACCTGAATCTCATTAAACCCACGCTGTTAAAATAAATACAAAGTACATGGTTTGAAAATAACCAAACTAAGCAGGGAAAACATAAATAATTCCCCCCCCCCTTACTGCTGTTTTCCTCAGTCTATTCTCCCATAATGCTTCAGTGATAGCTGACAGTTGGATACAGCACAAGACCCTGCTGGACAACTGTCAGGTTTGCTGAAGGATATTAAAGAGAACTTGATCATGTGTCAGCTCTCTTCAAAATACACTCACAATAGGAAAGTGATATATCTGTCAAAGCAAGGACTTCAGCATTTGGCAGAACAGGCCATTTCCACAAACAAAACTGTCCAATTACATTAGAGGGCATGAACTTCAGGTGTGTATGCCAGGGACAGAAAGATCTGTAGCCACACATCACAGAGACTGTCTCCTTAAACCATATGGTTGGATGCAGGCTGAATCTCAAACATAGTTTCTTTATTCTTCACAGATTAAGAGTTAATTTAGAACTATCAGAAACATAAATCGCAGCTTTGAACTTCTACATTAACTTTTTTTGATTTGAGTCAAAGCTGCCAAGAATTCATTTTGGGAGAGAGTGGAAAATTTATGGGGTTTGATTAGATGATTAAGGACCAAACTATGGCACAGTTAATGCTTGTTTTGTTTTTTAAATGCTTTTAAGAATGCTAGTGTGAGTTTTGATTAAATATCATCATTGGTTGGGAAACAAATTATGCCTGACACAATAACAGCAAAGACTTTTTCCTGGAAATATGTTATAGTTGAGTTTAGGTCTTTCTTGTCTCTTTCAAAAAAATGCAGGCATTTGGTGGGAGTGAGCTTTCAAGTTAAAACTGTTTGTTTCACGTACAGTATATTTCTGTGGATGACTAAATTCGAGGAAGCCATCAAATTTTATGACTGAGGGTGGAAACTGTTTTGGTCACATTGTCTGTGCCAAAATGCTCATTTTTGTGTACATGAAATATAACATTTCATCTGTGTGTAAAGGTAAAATCCTGCAGTTTAATATAGTGCCCATGGAGACCTTGACTGGGACAATTTGCAAAGAATATGCTTATTTTCAGGAAACACACTCTACTGTAAAGTGGGTGCTGCTGGCTTTATTTGATTGTGTACAATTTTGTTAAGGAGCTGTAAACATTTATTTAACCCTTTAAATAAATTGCATTAGAAAGCAGAGAGGAAAACAAAATACAAAAATCCTTTTGTTCAGAGTGGAGATGTGAAAAACACAATATTAAGTTGAAGCCCAGCTAAACATCTGGGCCAAATTCTACGTTGATTTACATCCTGTGCAATCCCATTGAAAGCTATTTTTCTTGAAATGACGACTCTTAAAACTACTATTCTCCCTAGCCTTCCCAACTCCCAGAAGCAAAATGCTCCCAATTAACAGCCCCAGTCCTGCCTTGTCCTCCTCCTCTGAAATGGAGCATTCCACTCCAATGTTTGCAGTTCCTGTTGGACAGGGTATATCTTCTTCACTTCCTCTCTTCCACTGACTACAGGTTGGTCTACATGGTGCACTAGAGGGGTGAAAATTCAAACAGTAATACATTAATACTCACTAGGGAACTTTTAGAAACACCATCAGGAGCCACAGGGGCCCCTTAGTGTGCACCATGTTAGTGCACATTAGAATTTACACCCTTCATTGTGCAGACAAGCCCTTAGGCCAGGTCTACACTAAACCCCCAAATCGAACTAAGGTACGCAACTTCAGCTACGTGAATAACGTAGCTGAAGTCGAAGTACCTTAGTTCGAACTTACCGCCGTCCAGACCCGGCAGGCAGGCTCCCCCGTCGACTCCGCGTACTCCTCGCGGCGAGCAGGATTACCGGAGTCGACGGGGAGCACTTCTGAGTTCGATTTATCGCGTCCAGACTAGACGCGATAAATCGAACCCAGAAGTTCGATTGCCTGCCGCCGAACCAGCGCGGTAAGTATAGACAAGCCCTTAGTTTCCCAAACGTTAGCAAGTTGAGCCTCTTTCAGGAATAGGAAACCAATTGTGTTCGCCCATCATGTGCTGTTAAAGCACTACATATTTTAATGTATACATCTTCTATGCCTCCACACCACTCCCATTCCTCCCCTCAGCCATAGCTTCACTCCATTCCCCATCAGGAAATACTGGTTTCATTCTTCAAAGGCTTTGTCTTTGCTGCCAAGAAAGGTATATTTTCACAGCAGGTTAATGTTAGTTAACCATACATTGCCCATAATTCCGCTCTTCTGGGACTACTTGCAATATTCCAAACTTCTGAGCTGCTTCAATAGCCACCATTTAAACCAACCAATCAGCTGGTGGCTTCATTTTTTGGTCATGCTGTGTGCTGTAACTGATCAACTGTTTGACGAACAGGGAGTTATCTGTATGGAGCCCTTCACTAGGGGCTCAATCATACGTCTCTCTCTGCTCATCTGTACAGGAGAGTGAGGGGGCATAGGAAACCCCTTTAGCCATCTGTGTAGGCTTCTTGCATCACCAGAGTTGGTTGGTAGTGGAGGAGAGCATAGCTGCATTCTTGTGCAGAATGCACAAGTGGGTGGTACAGGCAGCAAGTAGGTGGAGCTTTGGTTCTACCCAATGCTCCAGCAAATGCAGGTTGGCTGATGCAAAAAGAAAAATAAGATGTGACAGCAAATGAGCATGTGCAAATTCCTGACTCCTGGTGGCCAGGGAAGGAGTAGAGTTCAGACTGAGATTGAGACCCAGTCTCATTCCAGGCCTGACCCTCAGAGAGCACAGTTACGTGATGCTGGACTGGAAAGCAGGGTTACAATCCGGACTTACGTGTATGACTTTCTGAAGTCAAACATTTCCTCCTGTAAAATCCAAACAAAACAGACAAAGTTTCTTGCTTTCACTGAAATGCTGAATTTTTCAGCAAAATTTCACTGCCTGGGGCCTGGGCAGTAGTCAAACCTGCTCCAGCAGCAGGTTTAATATCTCACAAACCATCAACTGTAATAACTGGTGCTTAAATAGACAGAAATCTCCTCTTTTCGTTGGCATTTGGTTTTGTTTCTAGCCCGGTTATATCACAAGATACCATGTAAGACCCTCAAACTATAATGTTATGCGTGAAAAAGCTATTTAAGGTCATGTTAGTGATTTTTAATATACCCTGATTATAATATTCCTCTGACTTCAAGAATTGAATAGTTGGCCTCCTGTGGAAGCATGGCTTTATAGATGGATGGAAACAAACTATAGGAACTGTAACAAACCTTTCTATTGTTTGCTATTTGTGTACAGCACCATATATAGCACATACAGCGTGCATGCTAGGGTTGTATGGTACAGGTATAAATGTTTTTTTAGTACTTCTTTGAGATTAATTGTATATCACATGACTTTGGAATTATATGGCCTTCTGAAACTCATGCTGATAAACCTTTTTAACTACACAGCACTAGCATGTATTATCTCTCACACTCATCTTTCTATTTGTACAGTAGGCATGACAATAGAAGAGTTATTTACACTGCCAATACAATTTTAACTTTGCAATAACCTCAATTGACATGATGGCTGTGTGGAACATTCAGAGTTACAGGTATGGAAGCCTTCACAGGTTTCAGTTAGTGAAGTCGCGCCTTCAGTTGGCAGCTCATTTGCCTGAAAATGCTACAGGATCTGAAATTCTAGTTCCCCTCTGCCTTCCCTCCATAAATTAATCTCTTAATTAGCAAGCACAATATGCCCATTTATTTAATGAGCTGTGTGGTGGCCTATCCTGGTTCTTAGAAAAGATCATGCAGCATTTGATGCCCAGCTTGCAGCCTATGCTAAAGACCCACCATGTGACAGAGCTCATGGACAAGGGCTGTTTTAGTTGAGAGAAGAATGTAAGACATAATCGAATATCTCTTAGAATCTTTACCAGGCTTCTGGCTGGAGCTGACAGATTCTTGGGCTAACGGTCTTGGAGTCAATGGTTTTCACCCAGGTTTACCCTCATGTGAGAGCAGAATTGGATCCCCTCTTTGGGGATGCGGGAGTGACATATTCTAATGATACCACAACCGCGTTCCATGAAATCATTGTTCCCCCAGGCCCAAATTATTGACCAGCATATCTGATTATTTGATGAGAGGTGATTCCCTACTTAAGGCCAATCACGGCTAGCAAGCGTCAAAGGGGGGGGATATAGACATTGATACAGATAACAAGAATATCCAGAAATATAATCGTTAATATTTTTAAAAATGGAGAGGTTTGGAATAGATATACAGTCTCAGGTTCAGGGCTTAAGCCAATCTCTAACTATTTGGGTCTTTATGAGGACATGGTATCCCACATCGGCCTATTGTGTGGTTTCTTGCACATTTCTCTGAAACTTCTGTTGCTGGACATTGTCAGAGGTAAGACACTGGACTAGCCAGATTGATCCTGTTTGGAAATTCCTATATTCCTTCAGGTGGATGCTAAACGTTTCTTATACATCCAAGGCTACATGTGTTTGAGCCGAAGTCCATTAAAGTAATGGAAAGCCTCCCATTGACTTAAATAGAATTTAGATCAGGCCCTGAAAGCACAGCTCACAGTATAATAAGTTTTTTACAAGATGTGTTTTTTTATAATTCTTGCAAAGTTTTGTTTTGTTTTTAAATAATTAAAATTGCGTTTGAATGTTCACAATATGCAATAAAACCAAGCAGGAACAAACAAGAAAGATCAGACACTCTTTGTGAGTTGGTGATAGCTGGTATGAACTTGCATGGTAGTATCAGTGCCTGATCTAGACTGTGCCTAGCACTATAATGGTAATGTTAGAGAGATCAGAACTCTACTTGCCCTTAGGCAGATCTATCAGACAGGTCTGAGCCTATAAACCATATATTCAGAATGGAAAAGCCGGGAGAAGGAGGAAAAGGAAATTAAGTGTACTCATGTTGGTTGTCTTTTTAAAGATCTGAAATGCACAGACTAGTTAGAGTACCAGGAATAATGGGACAAAAATTATACTGGGGGTGAGATTCCATACTGCACTTCTTAGGGGATGTCTACACTTCAGCTGGGTGTGCGCTGGAGCTAGCCCACTAAAAATAGTAGTGTAGCAGGGGGTAGCATGGTTGGTGGCTCGATCTGGCCTCCTGTATATATACCCTGGGAGGCCGGGTAGGTTTGTACTCAGCTGGATTGGCTAGCCAGAGCTGCCACCCATGATACCCCAGCTACACTGCTATTTTAGTGTGCTATCTCCAGCAGAACTAGCACATATCCATCTACCCTTGTTGAGACACAGCACAGAACTTGCAGCCCACAAGAAAGGGGCTATTGCAGCTTTAAGACACACCTTTGCTTCTGGTTGTGGGCTACTTTGGGGGCTGGAGAGGCCTATGGTATAATTTAGACAAGCTGGGATGGGGTGTCTAAGTTACAGCAGTCTTTTTGGGTTTTCCTGTGGCCTGGAATATCCACAATACTGAGTGGTGTGGCCCTGCCCTAGACACAGACTGCTTCCAGCCACAGTCCCAGTTCCCTTTATACCCCTGTACTGGGACTTATGTGGGGTGGGGGTCCTCAGAGAACAGCCAGCTGTCTTCTGTAGTGCCTCAGAAAGAACCAGGGCTTGAGACCTTTTACATTGCTCTAGCCCTTTTCTCAATGTAAAGGGTGCAGAATGGGGGTGAACATTTCATGCAATGAATACAATAGATCTTACAGGCTATTTTCCCTTTATTGAGCAGTCACTGTTACACACATGAATCCAGTACTTAAAACCAAACCAATATCACTAAGTTTTAGATTTAAGCCCACAACTTGGAGAAATAGTTACCTCCTAAAATGTAGGTTATGATCATAGCTGTGAAAGCTTGGAAAAATTTGCTTGGCAAGCAAACATGCTTAAAAAAACTCAAAGCACTGAGTGTTTAATTAGCTTAATTTACTTCCTGTTACTTTAAAATATGCCCATTTGAGCTTGACATTACCATACTTCAAGAGGCTTCTGCTCTGATACTGCATCAAAGCAATGTTGAAGCAAGAAGGGCTGTATTTTAAAGTGGCAACTCTAAAAATTACTGTTCTCCTTTTGCCCTCCTCAACTCCCAGCAGCAAAATCCCAACCCGATTAGCAAACTGATTTATTTTACATAAAAATAGTCATCTCCCTTTTGCTCTTCTCCTTCCAATTGGTGAATTTCACTTGACATTTGCAATTTTATCTGGATGCTGTACTATGAGGTCTTCACTTCCCATCTTAAACTTAGGTCGTGTTGCTGGGTGCCGTTAAATGTCTGCTTCAGTACACCTCAGAAGTGGGTGCAGTTCCATGATGGATGAAGTGATTCCTGTAGATAAATAACTTGTAAAGTTCTATTTTGTATCCTTCATGATGAAATATACTCTGATACTACCATTTTTATTTATTTTCATTGTATAGTATAATCTTGTTATATTAGTTCTATTGAACTCTTTTATTTAAAACAATAATAATGATGTGCCTTTGCTCTTTCTCTCACAGCTACAGAATCTGTGCTAATCCTTAGTTAACAAATTAATTTAATTAAGTGAAAACAGCCCACAATGCAGTTTTTGGGTCAGCTCTTCACACCTTTGCATCACCCTTGCATCAAGGAACCACCCCCCTTCCCCCCCCCCCCGGTCAGATAAAGTCAAAGGAACCAATTCTACTCCACTCAATCCTCCCTGACATAACTGGGACCCAAGGTTCTGTGAGTGCAATCCAGAGCTGGTGGAAAAGGCCGTTCCAGCCAGCATAAATTAGTGCTACCCTGAGGCCAAACAGGCCTCAGGATTTAGGGGGCAGCAGAAGGTTGAAAGCCACCCGTTTTCCACTCGTGTGCAGAACGTAGCTCCCATGAACCTAAGGAGCTGGTCCTATAATTGCAACTGATGGATCTGGTTTTCCTCTCACTTATATCAGAGTGAGTCAGGAGTAATTCCATTGAAGTCAATAGAGTTACCCCTGTATAAAACCAGTGTTACATCAGTATGAGGCCCAACATTTCTAAGCCTACTGGTGGTAGCCATGGTGCTGAGAGTAACTCAATTTGTGACACCAGTGGAGTGGTAAATAGAGCAATACTTTCCTGTATGGGTTCCAGGTGGCTTCAGTGAACCAAATCATTTTGTTCAGTTTACCAGGTTTTCCATCTTCTAATCTTGACTCAGAGTTTAAACCTTGTGCAAAACCCCCAAAACTCCAAAACAATCTCAACAAATCTTGGTTAACCTAGTTAGTTTGCTAATGAAACGGGTGAGCTTTGTTGCTCCTCCGACCATAAGTTCTGAACCCTCAGGTAGCGACAGGTGGGATTTGGAGGCTTCCTTCTCAAAAGCTTCAGAGGGTGATTAGCAAGTTCTATCCCTCATGGACTTTCTGAAGAGTGACCTGTTGGTTTGGTCCCACCAAACTCAGTCTTCAGGGGGACTAAAAATGGGGCCAGTGCCACCCATTCTATAGCAAGGCTTTCTAGAGAAGTAGATGATTTGCTACCCCCATTTAGCAGCAGGAGTGAAAACAATCCTGCTTCCACTGCAGCCAGTGCTTTCCTGGGTATTACCATAAGGTGAGGACTGACATTGTCAAATGGCGATAGGTGATATACCTGACATAATGAAATTCTTCACATTACTGCCATGCAACCTTCATGACTCAAGACTGGACAAGAAAGGAAACATCTATAAATATTTTGTTAATATCATATGCACCTCAGTTTACCTGTCTGATATTATCCTGCCTGACTAGGAGTTAAATCAAAAAAAGCCGTAAAGGGAAAACCAGTAGGAAACCAAACAATGGCAAAGATAAAGTACTATCATAGGGAATACCAAGGGTCCTTGGGGAAACAATAGGGAAGCTATTAATTGGGGAATACCCTCAACCTGGCTTCAACCAGGTTGGCAAAGTTTACTCTTCCCAGGTGGACCCTAGGATCAAAGGAGGTGCTAAAACCTTAAAGCTGCAGGCTAGGGAAGAAGGAGGTGTGGAGAGGAAAGAGAAGTGACTGAGCTTGTCAGCAGTTGCCCAAGAGAAAGAGAGACAGAAACTGCAGCAAGAGGGCTGTCCCTCAACCTAGGGATGGAGGTAACTGGGCTAAAGGGAATTTACAAAAGCTTGAAAGCAAAAATGATGGTGTAGGTAAGAGTTATGTGCATGAACCTTTTTCATTCTAGCTCTTTGATCTGCATGCGATGTACCTTTGAGTAAATAAATAATCCTTTGGGCTGAAGAAGCTGTTTTTGAATCACTGTAATCAGCTCCTTGGTCACAAACTCCTGGAGGGGAAAAGCGCTTACAGGAACCTGTTATATTGATATGGTTGGTAAACAGGGGGCTGCAGCCCAGAGAGCTAGTCTCAGAGTGGTTGGGCGGTACGGGTTGATCCTTGAGAGAGGGGGAAGGAAGTCAGGCCTGTCACCAGAGGGAAGCATCTTATGGGGACTAAAAGTGGTCTAAAGCTCGCCCTATAACCCTGACACTTGGATTGTAGGAAGGCTAGCCAGGGGTCGGCAACCTTTCAGATATGGGGGTCCGAGTCTTCATTTATTCACTCTAATTTAAAGTTTTGTGTGCCAGTAATACATTTTAACGTTTTTAGAAGGTCTCTTTCTATGTCTTTAACAGGGGTCGGCAACGTTCGGCACGCGGCTCGCCAGGGTAAGCACCCTAGCGGGCCAGGCCAGTTTATTTATCTGCTGACACGGTAGGTTCGGCCAATTGCGGCCCCCACTCGCCGCGGTTCGCCGTCCCGGGCCAATGGAGGTGGCGGGAAGCCGCGGCCAGCACATCCCTCGGCCCGCGCCGCTTCCTGCCGCCCCCATTGGCCCGGGACGGCAAACCACGGCGAGTGGGGGCCGCGATCGGCCGAACCTGCCGCGTCAGCAGGTAAATAAACTGGCCCGGCCTGCTAGGGTGCTTACCCTGGCGAGCCGCGTGCCGAACGTTGCCGACCCCGGTCTATAATATATAAGTAAACTATTGTTTTATGTAAAGTAAATAAGGTTTAAAAAATGTTTAAGAAGCTTCATTTAAAATTAAATTAAAATGTAGAGCCCCCCGGACTGGTGTCCAGGACCCGGGCAGTGTGAGTGCCACTGAAAATCAGCTCACGTGCCACCTTCAGCACGCATGTCAGAGGTTGCCTACCCCAGGGCTAGACCATGTCCTTGTGCCACATCTCAATGGGTGAGGAGTGAGTAGGTAGCAGGCTCCCCTGAAGACTCTCTGGACTGAAAGGGCAGCAGACCTTAGGCTTGCCTAAAACCTCTGTTCATCCCCTGACTGCCAGCCTGGCACAGAAAATGGGGATTGGGTCAGCCACTTGTCACCAAAGATGTTGGGGAGTAATGAAAAAGACCCTTTTTACACCCCTCCCCCGGATGATACCTAGAGGTATGTGGAGAGGGGTTTGTGTGAGGAGCCAATTAGGTAGAGATGTGGAGCCTTTGGGGTTGAGGGGAAGGAAAGATGTATAGGAGAGAGTTAAAGGTCCTGAGTCAAACCAGGGCTGGCTGAAATTATCTGAGGTTTGTGCATCCCTAGAGAGAATTGCTTTTACATCAAAACCAGAAGATCTTCCTCTGCTTTTGAGGTGAAAGTTTTGCTCAGTATTAGTCACACTGGAAAACAGTTTTCATGCTGCTTTGTTACTGGCTTAAGGAGAGAGAGAACTCGGAAAGTAGGAGAATTAAAAGGAACTTGATTGAGATATTTGAGACTATGAAATATGTAGTGAAAACTGATCAGTCCTTCCTTTTCATGGTATCTCACAGTACAGCAACAACTTGTCACGTGATAAAATTAATGGCAGGTAAATTTAGAACAAATGAAAGGATCTGTTTCTTCACCCAGGATGTCACCTGCCTCTGGAATTCACTTGCACAGCAGGTCATAAGGACCAGAATTGTAGCAGGAAAAGAGCTGGATAAGTTTATGACCAAATAATACCATTCATAGTTATACTTGCTAAGATAAGTGTAACTTAACCGCAACTCAAGTACAGCGCCTAAGATGAACTCTGAGCTGGCCAGTAAGGAAATTGATCCCATAGATAATCCAAGGTGGCAGACAGAGTTATTGTTCTTGTACTCTTTAATTTTTTCTGGTTTTGTTATTTTTGTAGTTTGATAGCTTTCATTTTTACATATCCTTTAAAATAATAAAATGATCATTATGAAAAAAATAGTCTGAGCTATGCCAGGAAACATCTACTCACCAGAAAGTTTTTAGTTCCACCACGGCAAACAGCTGCATGAAAATTGAATATAGGGTGCTAAAGATCGATGGGCACAACTGATTGCTGCTCCAAATGAAACGACGAAGCACAAAGACATTGAGAAATCAAACTGATGACCTGTAAAATATAAGTTCCGATTAAGAAATATTGAGTTGATAGAAATTCCTGAAGGCAAGGAGACAAGGGAAGATGAAATATTTTTGAGAGTGAAAGATGAAGCTGTTTGGTATGGATGATTTTTGAGCTCCCTTTACAGTGTGTATAGAGCACATCAAATCCATGGCTGATCAGACAACACCTTGCATAATGCGTGTTAAGTCTGTATTCCAGTTTGTTTAGGCTGCAATTCTGAATTGGCAGTCTGTATAGCCTAGTCCCCTCAACAAGGAAGTGTCTTTGACACCCAAAAATACCCTCACTGCATATAAACATATATCAGAGTATTCTTCAGCAATAACGTCTGTACTGCAGTATCACTAATTTGGACCATTACTATAGAATTTCACAGTGATTTTTTAATTAGGGTATGTCTGCCCTCTGTAAGCCAGTGCACTGCCTGTGCAGGATCAGGCACCAAATCAATATGCAAATCCTTATTCATGTGATTAGTTCTTAGTCAAGCAAAAAGTCTGTTGACCTTCATGGCACTACTCATATGCATAAAACTCATCTGAGTAACGATATGCAGGATTGGGTCCTCTGTTTGTAAACTCATTGAGGGTAAGAGGTCCCCTCTTTGTGCTGTGCACACTTTTAACTCTCCAGAAGCCAAATGCAAAATGAGTCAATTTTTCAAAAAGTAGAGACTGAGGTTGGCTTGTCCACATGCACCCACATTTGTATTCATGATGGACAAATGCCTAACTGCTTGTATAATTAAGTAAGTACAAATATGGGTTTCTTTTGTTATTTACATGCTCCTACTTTTGAAAACATCACTCCATTGGGCTGATTCACTGCTGAGTTTCTCCAGGGGTACACCATGGTAACTGCCTAGAGAGAAGTGGAGTTACACCAGGGCGAATCTACAGTAAGGAAGTGGTGTATCAGGCCTTGTGGGTCTTTCTCTTACAGAAGAGATGATGTTTCCAGAAGAATGGAGCCAAATAGTACCTGAACTTTGTGTACCCAAAGGCTACTAGGGGAGCCAGACTCATGGAAAGTTCATCTTTCCTGATGTGGATTTTCATTTGCTTTTTACTGTATGTTTTCTAAAAGTACTGTCACTGTGTTTGTTCAACCGAGTATATATGATGTTATAATTGTTTTGTTTAGTACTGTAAATAGTACGTGTGATTAATCTTGTCCATGCTGGAAAGGTATTTGAGTTTCTTACCAGGCGGTATGTGTTTAAGGTTCTGCTTTATTTATGTGTAACAGACGAGGACAAGTACTGTAGTTGGGAGTACAGAAAAATGAGGGATGGGGACTAAAATCTGTTTTGTTTTTGTTTTTTTAAGGACCGAGAAAGCCTGGTTTGGAAATGGGGTCAGAATTATGAGCTCCTGCTGTGCTTCAGGTTGAGGTGAAGCTGCTAGTGGGGGCAGAGCCCTGGAGATTGCTGGAGTCTGTCGCACCCAGCTCGAGATAAGAAATAAACTGTAAAGAGCAAGATGAGCAGGACACAGTCCTAAAGGCTAAGGAGAGTGAGCCAGTGAGGGCTTGCTCACCAGAGTTTAAATCTTTTGTAAACATCTTGTTCCAGCAGTGGGACTGATACCATGACCCTGAGCTATCGAAGTTGCTGTTTTCGATAGATCCTGGCGGTTCCATGAATACCGCTAGATTATTCACACTGGGTGACTCAATGGTCCTTATTTTATTTATTTATTTATTGTACTGCCTGAACAGTGGGTGTTTTTTTAAAAAAAGCCTTCTCCAAGAGAGCATCTACTTAAAATGCAATAATAAATTGTACCCCATTAGAGTTAATATAAACATAGCTACAGCCCAGCCATACTTTTGGGAAACACCGCTGTTCTATTTTATTTCAGTACTGCAGGAGTGTTTTGATCTCACTCCACACCAGCCTCACAAATCACTGGTGCAGTGCTCTCACTAACTTGTCTGTATTATGTTCATTTTCTGGGTGGCAATAAATATTAGAATAAAATAAACTAAAGACTGCTGGCTGGGGCTCTGTTAGCTATCTTTATGGTTTCCACGGCAGCTGAATGACAGCTCAGGCTGGAAGCAAGCAGCCCCTTTTCACCAAGTAAATTTAGCCTTGGGAAGGATGAACATCATCTAACTCTTGAGCTGTGATGGTTGATGCCAGTCAGTAAATCAGTCAGATTTTAATTATCGGACACATGACAGGGAGCAGTGACAGGCTGCAGTCCACTGGAGAGCATTCCTTCAAAGCAGCTTTAAAAACAGAACAGCACTTGAAGAGGAAAACCAAGTGAACAGAACACAGTCACAGCTGAATTGCAGGACATTAATAGCATGATGGAATTACCTTCCTCATAATTTTAACTGTTTGTTGGCTGTAGACCTCCTACAGAGGGAGTGTATCTAATGTAGTATTACTGGGAGGTTTTGGGGTTTTTTTTAAGCCCTCTTCAAGAGACCCTGTGGTTTCTAATAGTGTTTCACACAGTTCTTTGCATAAGCAGCTGTTAAATGCAATGAAAGCAGTTACAGAGTTATATGGCAGAAGCAGCCCCTAATTGGTTAGACGAAGTTGTGTTTCTGACAGTGGCCCCTTATGAAAATTGGTAACATACCTTAAAATGACTGGAGTATGTAACAACTTTAGTATGTATGATTATTTTGCATTTTTATGATTAATTCTCAGATAATTATCTAAAAGTGTCTTCCTGGAAATGTCTTTAGGCCTCATGTTAGGAAAAGGTTTTGGGAATTTCACAAAATCTATTTGGAGAATCCACAGAATTTAAAAAAAATACTTTTGTAATTCTGTGTGTGTTTTGGGGTAAGAATGGGAGATGGCCGGATGGCAGCTAGATTATTGTCTGAAGAGTCTTCTAGGGAAGTGTTTTTCGGAAATCATCACTGAATTAAAAATATGAATGTCGATGACAAAATAAAAAATATTAATTAATTAATTAATAATATATCATTAAGTTCATAAAAACACCCGTCACCTTTTTAACTCTCCATAATGCGTGTAGGGCAACTTGAATGTCCGTAATCTTAAAGCTGGTGAGATCTTTTTCTCACAAGGCATAGGTTCAAGTTGAATCTTTGGGCACACGCGTACACTGGAGTCAATAAGAAGTCCTACATAAAGCTCATTAGCAGGACATGCTGTAAAATCTTTCATAAAAACAGCATGTGGCTATTACAGCAGGCCATATTATGGAATCTTCAGACACAATATAGCCCAGTTCAGTGCAGTGCGTAGTCTCTGCTCAGAATACATGAAGCCTTGGAAACAAAAATAATGTTCAACTTAATCTCAGTGAAGATCAATAATTTTCCAATGGGTAAGTCACAGCAAATACAAATGAGTCCTACATCAAAACTGGATCTCTCTTCTTCCATGAAACTAAACACTCATTGACACAGAAATCATCTGGTGTCTGAAAATGTAGCCCATTTCCCAGTGGGAATCACACGATGCACTCAAACTGGGATTTGTGTTCGATGTTTTAGGCTCAAGCTTAAAAAATAATTTTAATTTAAAGACTTCTGTAGGGAAAGCTTTATAATAGGAACACAGGTCTCCAAGGGATATATCTCTCTGCATCCTTTCTTGTAGTTATCTTCACAAATCTAAAATATATATATATGTATATGTATATAGATGTGTGTATGTAATTTCCATAAATTAGCAACCATTCAGGTTTTGTTGTATTTTCTACAAGAAACAGGTAGTCCGCATTTTATAAATAAATTCAACAAATACCAGCCAACTAACTGACTAATGACTCTAACTCTCTAAACCAGACCACTATTTCTTGGTATTAGGTTATGACTGTGAAGCACTTAATTATTAAATATTATTATTATTACTACTGTAATATCTAGGAGTTGTACTGGTGGACCAGGGCCTCATTGTGCTAGGCACTACTTGCTGGTAGCATGTGGAGAGCTAGATGGTCACATGGGCCCTCATCCTGCACTATTAAAATCAATGGGAGCTTTCCTATTGATTTCAATGAGTGTAAGATCAAGCCCATGGTGCAGCTCTCTATCTGGTTTCCAGCTGCTAAACTGTATTGGAAGCTAATTAACAATACATTAAATCAATTCCTAATGCTACTTCCCCAGCTAAACAATTGTTGCAGTTGCCCAGGGGACATTATTTGACTGCACGTGGGAGTGGAGATGGTCCTTGTGACCGGGAAGGGGAGGTCGTCCTAGTGCCCATAAATGGGAAGGGAAGTGTTCATGGCATAAATTTGTCAAGCTATGAAAAAATTGTGACCATCTGGCTTACATCAGTTGATAAGGGATAGACTGGACTAGAGTCGGGTTTCAAATACACCAGTTGTAAATGAGGTAGTCATTACTCCATGGAAGTCAACTGAGTTATTTTGGATTTACACCAGTGAAATTTAGAGCTGAATCTGGACCATGGTATATTATCATAGTAATATATTTTTCTACATCGTTGAGGTGTATAAATTTAGTTACACAGGTGAATTAAATAGTTTACTGTATTTTCTAAAGAAAACAGATTTTTAAGTAGAATGCAATATGTCAGTGTTTTACAATTATTAATGAATGTTACCGGAAATATAGTGCATGATCTACACCTTTTATGCTTTTTCATTTATAGATGAACAACAAGATAATATAGCCACAAACAAACAAACAAAAAAAGAAATCACCTAACCCTAAATTTGATATAAAAACAAGGCTCAACAGAAGCCACTTCTACAAAACAGTCCTTCCCTGCTAGTGGATAAACACCATGAAACAAAGGAAAGTGCGTATTGAAAGGTGAGAAAGTAATGGAACAACACAAAACCAAGAGCCAAATCCTCAGTTGGTATAAATTAGCATAGCTCCACTGAAATTTACACAAGTTAGGAATTTGTCGCTGAGAATTTTTCTGGTTCTGAGAAAGCAATGGAACGCTAAGGAGATTCTATATCTTGTCAAAAGCTTGCATCCTGTCAATGTCAAAGGGTAGGAATTAAGATTTTGTGTTAAGAAAAATTTATGTAGTTTTCTATTGGAAACATTCTACACTGAATGGAAAAATCTTACACTCCCGGTCAGGAAAAAGCTAAATCAAGTCTCTGATCATCCCACTCTCCAATCCCTTCAAGTATTTTTCAGAGCAATATTCTTCTACAGTAGAGCCTCAGAGTTATGATCACCTTGGTAATGGAGGTTGGCTGTAACTCTGAAATGTCCGTAACTACAAACAAGACGTTACGGGCTTCAACCATGTGTGTGTGTGTGTGTGTGTGTGTGTGTTTTATTGCTCGGGGGTGGGGGTCAGAGCTTCTGACCCTTGGGAGCACCATGGCTCAGGGCTTTAGGTTGGGGGGAGTGCTGGGGCTCGGGGCTTCAGCCCCACGGCTCTGTTCCCGGTTTCAGCCTCACGGGGGGCATCGGGGTTTGGGGCTTCAGCCCAGTGGCTCCATTCTTGGCTTCTGCCCTGCGAGGGGTGGGGTGAGGTGGATGCCAGGGCTTGTGGCTTCATTCCAGCTTCTGCCCCGGGGAGGGCATCGGGGCTTGGGGCTCCGCTCCTGGTTTCAGCTCTAGTGGTTACAGTTTTAAGCTTAACAGAGTGAAAGTTACTTCTGCTACCTGCTTCAGATTTAGAGTCTCTAGAAACACATAAAGACCAAGGACAGTGACCACACAGACATTCACAAGTACAAGGTTTAGTTTAGTTTACAAGTTTCATTAAAGTTACAATTAAAGTTATGATTACCTAAGTATATAAAAATTCTATAAAGACCTATGTAAAAGTTACAAATATAGTTATACTTACATCCTTAACAACAGTGTTAGGATTTGATAGGTCTTTCATAGATTGATCATCAGTAGAGGGATGGTTCCTGCTGGAGTTTCCCACCGGGAGCTCAATTTTCCTAATCTGGGCACCCTTTTTTTATAATGAGATTCTGACTATGCCTCATTAGCATTTATGCACATTGTGCACCCTGCAGTTAGGGCATGTGTTAGAAAAATGTGACTACCAGGTATCTTGTAAGCAAAAAATTACTCTGACAGTTAATTTTTCGCAATATCACCCATTGGTACATGTTTTTCCATAATGTTAAGGCATTGGGTTATTCTTTAATCACTTATTTATATCAGCATTTCTTAACTCAGTGGCCTAGTATGGCTAAGCTAAAATCTTACATGCCTCAGCCTTGCATTTCATCCCTACTTACTTAGATACCTAATACAGGATTATTTCCTCTACATCGGGGTGGCCAACCTGTGACTCCGGAGACACATGCGGCTCTTCAGAAGTTAATATACGGCTCCTTGTATAGGCACCAACTCCGGGGCTGGAGCTACAGGCGCCAACTTTCCAATATGCTGGGGGGTGCTCACTGCTCAGGCCCTGCCCCCAATCCACCCCTTCCCGCCCCCTCCCCTGAGCCTGCAGTGCCCTCGCTCCTCCCCCCTTCCCCTCAGAGTCTCTTGCACGCCCTAAAACAGATGACCGGGAAGTGTGGGGAGGGAGGGGGAGGTGCAGATCGGCAGAGCTGCCAGTGGGTGGGTGGGAGACACTGGGAGCTGGGGTGGGGGGAGCTGATGGGGAGCTGCTGATGTATTACTGTGGCTCTTTGGCAATGTACATTGGTAAATTCTGGCTCCTTCTCAGGCTCAGTTGGCCACCCCTGCTCTACACACTGATCAATCTTATACTTCTATAATCCTACAATTTACCTGTATTTAACATATGATTATCTATGAAATAACGTTAGATAAGCATAACATCACATAATAAATGAACAATAAACTAAAATCGTTGGCTACAAAAGTTTGCAAGGAATGTGCATGTGACGGTCAGTGTGTGTGTGTCCAGCTAGAGCTACCAGTAAATTGTGTCTGGGTGGGGCTAGAGCCATGATTCACACAACCTCCCCCCATCTTGATTCCCTAGTCACACATTGGCAGGGCTACAGTGAGGGCAACTGTCTGGCACTTTCTCTCCTAAGAGCCTAGGAGGCAGTAGGCTTATCTCTCTGTTACACACCTAGTGTAACCATTTACACCTATGCAAAGTGAATGCCATTGGTGCCATTTTGATTTGATAGTATTTTAGAATGATTTTGCACTGTGTAAATGGCTGCCCGAGTGCCCAGTCATGTCTGGCTGACAAAATGTCTCCAGACACTGCCACTTAGGTTGTTCATCCCCTTCTCTACTACCTGGAGAATGAAGGAGTAATCATTAGCGGCCAGCATGGATTTACTAAGAACAAATCATGCCAAACCAGAGTGATTTCCTTCTTTGATAGGGTCACTGGTTTGGTGGATGGGGGGAATGGGGTGGACATAATATACCTGGACTCCAGCAAGTCTTTTGACACAGTCCCACATGACATTCTGATAGGTAAGCTGGAGAGCTGTGGGCTTGGTGGATCTGCCATTAAGTGGATACATAATTGGTTAAACAAACACAAAGAGTAAGTGTTAATGGAATGATGTCAGATTGGAAGGAGGTCTCAAGTGGGGTTCCGCAGGGATCTGTTCGGGTTCTTGTGTTGTTTGTCATCTTTAGTAATGACCTGGATGTAGGACTAGAGAGCAGACTGATCAAATCTGCAGATGACACAAAGCTAGGGAGGCTTGCCAACACTATGGACGATAGAACTAAAATTCAGAGGGATCTTGATAAGTTGGAGAACTCAGCTATAGACAACAAAATGAAATTCAGCAAAGACAAGTGTAAGGTGCTACACTTAGGGAAAAAAACCAAATGCACAAATACAAAATGGGGGCTAACTGGCTTGGAAGCAGCACTGAGGAGAAGGATCTGGGAGTTGTGGTGGATCACAACTTCCACATGAGTCAGCAATGCGATGCTGTTGCAAAAAAGAAAAAGAAAAAAGGCAAATGCAATTTTAGGTTGCATTTACAGAGGCATAGCATGTAAGTCCATGGAGGTGATATTACTGCTCTACTCAGCGCTTAGGCAAGTTTGGTCACCGCTATATAGAAAGGATATAGAGAAACTGGAAAGGATCCAGAAGCAAGTGACAAAGATGATCAAAGGGATGGAATGCAAGCCATATGAGCAAAGACTGAAGGAACTGGGTCTGTTTGCAAAAGAGATTAAGGGGGACATGATAGCAGTCTTCAAATACTTGAAAGACTGCCATCAAAAAGATGGAGAAAAGTTGTTCTCGCTTGCCACAGAGAGAACATTCTACTACTGGTACTTCCACTACAGTTCAAACTAAAGCACAGGTGGTTTAGATTAAATCTGAGTAAAAACTTTCTAACTTACAATAGACCAATGGAAGAGACTGCCTAGGGAGGTCGTAGAAGCTTCTTCACTGGAGGTTTTTGAAAGGAGTCTGGATAGCCATCTGTCGTGGATGGTTTAGACACAATAAATCCTGCAGCTTGGCAGGGGGTTAGACAGGATGACTGTTGCAGTCCCTTCTAACCCTATGATTCTCCCCTTTATCTCTGTCTCTGAAGAGGCACATTTTGGCTTAAAGTGTGTTTCCCAATATGAATTCCTTCATTAAAGCTCACAACATCCTTGTGAAAGAGGTAAAGGCTCTCTTCACCCATCACCGACATGTAGCTGCTCTTTTAATAGCACACAGCAACATTACTGAACAGCTGGGGCAGGAAATGAAGAACACTGTATTCAGTTTAAAGTGTAGGTAGGCAGAATGGAGCTGGCATGTGGCCAGGATGCTGAAGTTCACTGCAAATGGGCAGGAATTCTGCTTTACATTTCATCTGAGCGATCACTCTTCTAGCAGAAGAGTGCCTCCTCAAACACCAAGCGTGGTTGTTTGCTCAGTGTTGACTCAGAGAGAAGCATACAATCCATTAAATCATCCTTACAACTTCAGGATCATCTAAGTGCTGACTGATCTTGACACTGCTTAGTTTCTGAGTTCTTACAGGGTCTGAAAATCTTAAAGGTTTCCTGAGATGTGATGAACACCTTGGAGTCAGAGCTCTCCAATCCCCTCATAGCCAGATAACAAAGCAGTGATCAGTCTCTACTACATATGGCTCTTTTGCTAAATGAAAACTTTGCTTATTACCAGGAGACGTGACATTATAATGTAGAGAATAATAAGGTGCTTCTACTATTGTGTCTCACTCCGAGTGCACAGATCAGAACATTACCCTACATATTATGAGAGATTGGATCCCGAGCTGAACTTTAGAGATGATGAACACCATACCCCAAACAGCACAGAACTTCTGGGAAGTTCAGACCCAGATCTGCTCTTTGTGGCAGGAACCCACCTCTTGTTCTCTTTGGTGAGAAGGTTTATCTCATGAAAACTTTAGATAACAGAACTGCCAGCAAAAATTGCATTGACTGTAAACTCTTCTGTCCCCTCCCACTCCACAGTGCAAAAACTACCTCTGACACAGTCAGACACCAGAGCTTAAGCCTAGGCCCAGGAAAGCATCCATTCTGTGGGGCTGTTCCAGACAAAAGGAACAATGTTCACATCCTTTTGATGGTATTAAAACCAAAACTTTATGGAAGTGGGAATAGTAACACAAAGCTTATTATAGTCCTGAGCATTTGAAAAGCACTGGGACAGCTGTCTGACATATTTTTCTAACTGGTGGGATCACATTAGACTCACGTGCAAAAAAAGGAATGACCAGGTAGAATCAAATTACACACAGTGACTAGAGGAATGGGAAGGACTGGAATGTATAGTATGACTGGTGGAATAAAATACAGCAGAAGGTGGGGGAGGGTTCCACACACTCCTCCCCCCCCCCCCCCCCCCCCGCCTCCCCAATTACAATTAATTTTAGTGGACTTGGGCCTACAAGTCCCTGGCCTAGGGCACTTTTCACATCATAAGAGTTGTGGGGAGGGAAATTGCACAGATGAAATGCAGCCATTGAAACCTAGCCCAAAGCTGTTCTTGCAAATAGACAGAATTTTCTCATTTTCATGAAACCAGTGAATATATAAATTTCACTGGATTCACTTTTCTGTGACAAAGAAGTTAACGTAGTTCAGGTTGGCATGTTCAAAATTGGAATGATCTGATTGACAGAAATGGGAGATGGCAGATTTACAATATTCAAATCTTGCTGTTGCACACTTCACTACAATACAAAAGATGTTCACACAGACCACTATTGGTGACAGGCCACTTCCCTGTGCCATACACACTTACACTATACTCCCTTTAAAATATTTCTTGACTATTTAGTGTTATATGGGCTCTTTGTTATCTTGTTAACCTCAATATTATATGTTCACAGCTTTTAAAGCTTCTTTAACGTATACAAACCTCATGGGTCACCTGAAAGTTAGAGTCTTGCAATTCTCTGGTTCCTTCTGCTTTGCAAAGGCTTCACCTAAACACTTTTCACATTTCCATAAGTTCTAGCTCTTCCTGAGTTTCACTTCTAGTTTTTGGATAGACTGGAAACAAAACTCACCCCAAAACTGCCAGGTGTTCCGTAAAAATCATTTATGGCAGACTGACAATATCCTGCAATGTCCTGGACAAACCTTATGGAATTAAAATAAACTTTACTGATTTAAGTTAAACCTTATTGAATTAGGGTTAATACCTTTGGGGTCCATTGTATTAAAAATGTGTGTGTGTGTGTGCGTACGCACACGCTATGTAATTCCTCTGGTATCAGCCCTTTTGAAGCCACCCCCTGGAGAAGTTCACATATACTAGTTCAAACTTGATTCTCCAGGGACTAACAGACAAAGAAAGGATTTTTGGATAAATAGCCTGATTTTACCCAGGGCCAGGGCCTGCTTTCTTCCTGGACTGGGCCCCTTGACCACAGAGCGCCCTGTCCATAGGGAAGGGGTAGAAGGACTTGGTCTACTAAGGCCCCATAAGACTGAGTGCTTGTTCTGCGTGGAAGCTGGGATGAACTCGAAACCACAGGGCTCCCTTAGATGGTTTTGAAGGACTGTTCTTGCCAGGGCCCATATTAGTATTGGGGTGGTCTTGGTAAGCTCATTAGCATGCATGTAGGTTCTTTTATTGTTTTGAATGTTTTATCTGTAGCGCTGTGTTCTTAAGAATAAATAGGCTGACACAGGAAGTGCCGTGTGGTACGTTATAACAGCAAGTCACACTTTTAGCAGTCTCTGAAGAGAAGGCAGGAGAAGCTTGCTTAGGCAGCCTGCCTTTTGCTGTGACTAACGCAGTGAAGGCAGGATACTATTCAGCCTGGAAGTTCCCTGGTTGAGAGGGAGAGAGACATAGGTCTCCACCCAAGAGAGTTGACGACCAGGGGAGTAGGAAACCTGAGGATGGGTGTCCTTGCTGGACCACTGAGGGGAAATACAGGTGAAGTTGCCCTGAACTTTGACACCATGAGACAATGTTAGGTTAGGTGTCCTTTCCAAGCCATAATTCCCTTCCTGGAACCAACAGGAAGCAAATATGCAAAGTGCGTGTGATATCCCCTGACCAAACCTTTCAAATGGCCAGAGAAGAGACTGACAGAGAACTTATTGGGGTTATACCCTGAGACCATGCCTGGTGGACAGGACATTGGGAATGCAACCAATAGTGTGTGGATGCTCATGCCGTGAAAACACTGGGGCTGATGTTACTCCACTCGGACTAGTGCGGTTCCCATAATCGAGAGTGTGATTCTGTTCTATTTCTATTCTTTACCTCACTCTTCACTTTAGTATCTGAGTGCCTTCCAGTAGTGCATTAAGGCCTGGTCTACACTACGACTTTAATTCGGATTTATCAGCTTTAATTCGAATTAACCCTGTAACCGTCCACACAACGACGCCATTTAATTCGATGTAAAGGGCCCTTTAAATCGATTTCTGTACTCCACCCCAACGAGCGGAGTAGCGCCAAAATCGATTTTAGCAATTCGAATTAGGGTTAGTGTGGCCGCAATTCGATGGTATTGGCCTCCGGGAGCTATCCCACAGTGCATCATTGTGACCGCTCTGGACAGCAATCCGAACTCGGATGCACTGGCCAGGTAGACAGGAAAAGCCCCGCGAACATTTGAACTTCATTTCCTGTTTGCCCAGCGTGGAGAGCACAGGTGACCACAGATACCTCATCAGCACAGGTAACCATGCAGGCTGATAATCGAAAAAGAGCACCAGCATGGACCGTGAGGGAGGTACTGGATCTGATCGCTGTATGGGGAGAGGATTCAGTGCTTGCAGAACTTCGTTCTAAAAGACGAAATGCAAAAACTTTTGAAAAAATTTCCAAGGGCATGATGGAGAGAGGCCACAATAGGGACTCTGAGCAGTGCCGCGTGAAGGTCAAGGAGCTCAGACAAGCCTATCAAAAAACAAAGGAGGCAAACGGTCGCTCCGGGTCAGAGCCGCGGACATGCCGCTACTACGCCGAGCTGCATGCAATTCTAGGGGGGGCTGCCACCACTACCCCACCTTTGTTCGTGGATTCTGGGTCGGGGATAGTCTCGACGCCTGAGGATTCTGCCGATGGGGTAGAGGAGGAGGAGGAGGAGGAGGAGGATGAGCTTGCAGAGAGCACACAGCACTCCATTCTCCCCAACAGCCAGGATCTTTTTATCACCCTGACTGAAGTACCCTCCCAAGCCTCCCAAGCCAGTACCCAAGACTCTGACCCCATGGAAGGGACCTCAGGTGAGTTTACCTTTTAAAATATAAAACTTGTTTTAAAAGCAAACGGTTTTTAATGATTACTTTGTCTGACTTTGCATTCGCGGTCAGTTCAGGTACTGGAAAAGTCTGTAGCTACTGGAAAAGTCTGTTAACGTGTATGGGGATGGAGCGGAAATCCTCCAGGGACATCTCCATGAAGCTCTCCTGGAGGTACTCCGAAAGCCTTGCCAGAAGGTTTCTGGGCAGTGCATCCTTATTCCCTCCTCCATGGTAGGACACTTGACCACGCCATGCTTGCAGCAAGTAATCTGGTATCATTGCCTGACAAAGCCTGGCAGCGTATGGTCCCGGTGTTTGCTGGCATTCAAGCAACATCCGTTCTTTATCTTGTTGTGTAATCCTCAGGAGAGTGATATCACTCCTGGTAACCTGGTTGAAATACGGGAACTTAATTAAGGGGACAGAGGTGGCCGTTCCTACTGGGCTGTTTGCCTGTGGCGGAAAATAAATCCTTCCCTGCAGTTAGCCAAGCGCAGATGGGAAATTGGCCCTGAGTTTTTCGCGTTTGGCTAGCAGGGATCTTCCCTGTTACCAGCCACGCGGTGGGGGGAGGGTACCGTGATCATCCCAGAGAATTCATGGCGAGGGGGGGGGGGTCGGTGGCGGGGGGGGGGGGGTAGTTTGGTGCCTGCAGGGATCTTCCCTGTTACCAGCCACGCGGTGGGGGGAGGGTACCGTGATCATCCCAGAGAATTCATGGCGAGGGGGGGGGGGGTCAGCGGCGGGGGGGGGGGGGTAGTTTGGTGCCTGCAGGGATCTTCCCTGATACCAGCCACGCGGTGGGGGGGGGGGGGGTACCGTGATCATCCCAGAGAATTCATGGCGGGGGGGGGGGGGGTTAGTTTGTTTTCTGGTGCTGCTGAATGTTAACAGAAAAACCGCAGCACTCTACTTGCCTGAAGGGGCCCAGACAAGCCCCACCACACTGCCCCCCCCCCAAACTGGCTGAGATTGGCCAGGCTTCTGCAGCACTCTACAAGCTATGCTTGGTATGTGGGAAAGGAGGGTGCAGAAGCTGTAAAACAATGGCTTACCATGGCCGCATGCAAGCCGAATTCTGTTGCCCAGACCTGTGATCTCTAGCAGCAAAGCCACAGGCACTCAGCATTAAGAGGCAAAATGCGACCTTGCACAGAAATCACATGTGCTATGTAATGTGAACAGTGTTGGTCACCGTGAAAGAGTATAAGCATTGTTCTGCAAAATGTAGCTTTTAAAACAATTCTCTCTTTTTTCCCCTCCCTACAGCAGCTGCAAATTCCTCAAGCCTCCCTCCTCCATCCCGAAGGTTATCACAGATAAGGCGTCGTAAGAAGAAGACGCGGGAGGACATGTTTTCTGAAATTATGCAATCCAGCAGGAGTGACAGAGCTCATCTGAATGAGTGGAAGGAAACAGTTTCAAAGTATAGGAAAGAAGTCAGTGATCGTGAGGACAGGAGGGACCAACGTGAGGAGAGGAGGGACCAACGTGAGGAGAGGAGAGACGATCGAGATGAGAGATGGCGGCAGGAAGACCAGAGGATGAAGGATGCAACGCTGGGGCTGCTCCGGCGTCTGGTGGAGGTTCAGGAACGGCTGCTGGAAAACAGACTGCCGCTTCAGCCCCTGTTCCACCCTCCCCCCTCCCCATGTTCCGTATCCTCCTCACCCAGACGTGTAAGAACGCGGGGGGGGAGGCTCCGTACACCTTCCCATTCCACCCCAGTAGACAGCCCAAGCAAAAGGCTGTCATTTTTTTAACCTTTTCTTTGTGGCTTTTTCCTTCCCAGCAATCCTCCTCCCAAATACCACCCGGGTTCCCTCCCTCTTTTTCTAATCTATTAATAAAGAATAAATGATTTTTAAATGATAGTGACTTTATTTGGTTTGAAAGAAAGCTGGGGGAAGGGGCAGGGTGGGTTCCTTACAGAAAATCAGTCAGTAAAGGGGGAGGGTTTTCATGAAGGAGAAACAAACAGATATTTCACACGGTAGCCTGGCCAGCCATGAAACTGGTTTTCAAAGCTTCTCTGATGCACAGCGCTTCATGGTGTGATCTTCTAATCGCCCTGGTGTCTGGCTGTGCGTAATCAGCAGCCAGGCGATTTGCCTCAGCCTCCCACCCCGCCATAAAGGTCTCCCCCTTACTTTCACAGAGATTGTGGAGCACACAGCAAGCAGAAATAACAATGGGGAGATTTCTTTGGCTGAGGTCAGAGCGAGTCAATAATGAACGCCAGCGACCTTTTAAACGGCCAAATGCACATTCTACCACCATTCTGCACTTGCTTAGCCTGTAGTTAAACAGCTCCTGACTCCTGTCCAGGCTGCCTGTGTATGGCTTCATAAGCCATGGCATTAAGGGGTAGGCTGGGTCCCCAAGAATAACTATGGGCATTTCAACATCCCCAACGGTTATTTTCTGGTCCGGAAAGTAAGTCCCTTGCTGCAGCCCTTTAAACAGAGTAGTGTTCCTGAAGACGCGAGCGTCATGAACCCTTCCCGCCCAGCCCGCGTTGATGTTGGTGAAACGTCCCTTGTGATCCACAAGTGCTTGCAGCACCATTGAAAAGTACCCCTTGCGGTTTATGTACTCGGTGGCTTGGTGCTCCGGTGCCAAGATAGGGATATGGGTTCCATCTATTGCCCCACCACAGTTAGGGAATCCCATTGCAGCAAAACCATCCACTATCGCCTGCACATTTCCCAGAGTCACTAACTTTCGTAGCAGCACCTGAGTGATTGCTTTGGCTACTTGCATCACAGCAGCCCCCACAGTAGATTTGCCCACTCCAAATTGATTCCCGACTGACCGGTAGCTGTCTGGCGTTGCAAGCTTCCACAGGGCTATCGCCACGCGCTTCTCAACTGTGAGGGCTGCTCTCATCTTGGTATTCTGGCGTTTCAGGGCAGGGGACAGCAAGTCACAAAGTTCCATGAAAGTGCCCTTACGCATGCGAAAGTTCCGCAGCCACTGGGAATCGTCCCAGACCTGCAACACTATGCGGTCCCACCAGTCTGTGCTTGTTTCCCTTGCCCAGAATCGGCGTTCCATGGATAGAATCTGCCCCATTAACAACATGATCTCCAAAGCACCGGGGCCTGTGGTTTCACTGAATTCTGTGTCCGTGTCCGTGTCCATGTCCTCATCATGCTTGTCGCTGCGCTGCCGCCGCCGCTGCCTCCTCTCCTCGTTTTTCTGGTCCTGGCTGAGCATAAACTCCACGAGAACGCGCGAGGTGTTTGCAATATTCATGAGTGCTGTCTTGACCTCAGCGGGCTCCATGCTTGCCGTGGTATGGAGTCTGCAGTGTTCACCCACCCAGGAAAAAAGGCGCGAAAATGGTTGTCTGCCGTCCGTTGCTTTCATGCAGGGAGGGAGGGAGGGAGGAAGTGAGGCTGTACCCAGAACCACCTGCGACGATGTTTTTTGTCCCATCAGGCACTGGGATCTTAACCCACAATCCCAATGGGCGCGGGAGACTGCGGGAACTATGGGATAGCTATGGAATTGCTACCCACAGTGCAACGGTGCAGAAATCGACGCTAGCCCCGGTACTTGGACGCACACCACCGAATTACTGTGCTAGTGTGGCCGCACTCATTTCGACTTTATACAACCTGTTTCTCAAATCCGAATTATCTAAATTCGGATTAATCCCGTAGTGTAGACATACCCTAAGTAACATAACATCTGTCATATGGTGTGTGCCCAAAACAGCAAACAATGAGCAAGTCTGGGTTGCGTTCTGGGTTTGTAAAGAAACCAGGTTAGTTTTGGCAGGGTCTGGGTTTTGTTATGAATTTTTCACACAGCTCTAGTTAAAATGCTTTCTTATCCCCTGCTTTATTTGCCACCAAGTGATAGTTCATCAGGCTTTCTGTGTTTTGCATTGTCACTCACTTCTCCTGCCTTTTTCTTTGGCAGGTTTCAGGATTTTCAAACACTGGTTAAAAAAGTTAATGCATGTGGACCTGGGATCTCATTTTAACAAGTGCTCTGTCTGTCCCTAAATCAACCAAGGTTTGTCAGACCCTCCTTGCCATTTATTTCATATCAATCCCATGATTAAATGGCTTTACCCCAAACCCATAGAAAAAAACTTCCTTACAACACACAATAATCTTCACATGAAAAGTTTTCTGTCAAAAGGAGATTTCTAGGTATGAGACATACAGTAATTAATGCTGCTCGGTAGAATCTTTAAATGTACATTGTAACAATGCTATTTGCTCTAAGCACTGCTTTAAGCAGGAAAAGGCAATGGATTCCCCTTCCAATAGCTGACTTCATGTTTAAGAGCTAATGAACTGAATTCTTCGTAAACAAGGCAAAAGATGCAAATGAACAGACAGATTCTCCAAATGCAAAGGGACACATGAGAAAGAGCTAATTTTACACAATTGACTCGCTAACCTTTTTGGATCAGTGGAATTAGAGGCTGATTAATCTGCCATGATTAGCATTTATTGAAGCTTTTTGACACTGCTGCATTGTTTTTCCTTTCCTATTCTTTTGTGTCTCTGAGAGTTAACAGTTTATAATACATTTAACTGCCAGTCCATCACCCTGACAGGGTCATCGCTTTCCTTTATGGACTTTTAAAATTAATAACAGACAGTTCTATTTTGACATGCCCTTGCTTCTGCTGCAGAACTTGGCTGTTTAATTGTAGAGCTGGCCTCTTGTGGCCGAATGCTCCCAATGTTTAGCAAGGGTTGAAAATATGGATGTTAGGAGAAAAACTGGCAGATGGCTGACAAGGCATTTTTACTCATAACACACCAGTAAAACTTTACCTCAGAAGATTTAGTGCTAGAGCTTTCCAGTCAGCAAGCTGCAGCCATATGCAGATTTTTTTTTCAAACTTCTAAACTGATGGTTTTGCAAAGTGTGCATAAGCAGCCTTTATTGATTATGATGTTAAAAATTGAAGGCGTCAGTATCATTTAGCTTGAGACACTTTTAAAGAAAAAATGAACATTCGTTTTCATTATGAACTCCTGATAGGTCAGACACTAGAGAGGGCCATGGTCTTTATTTTTAAAACTAAAGCAAGGAACTCTCGCGACTCTGGTTGGTTAAAAAAAACAACAACCCATAAAATATATATTGATGTATACGTACATAGGAATATGAATCAAGCAACACCTGGCATGCATAGCATAACTGTTGGCTGTTCCATGGTCAAAGGTTCCAGATGATGTCAGAACCCATGAAAGTGACTTGTTAGCTGGTTATAAAATCACAGACACCATAAGCCTGGGTGAGAGCTTCACAGCCCAACTTGCAGACACAAGCTAGTATTTATAACATACTCAATACCTATCTATCACCACAAAAAGCAAGTTAAATAATATTAACGGTCTCACAAACCCACAAAACTAGCAAATTCAGATTTAGGGGTATTCTGTGCACAAATTTGTGCCATCGTGCCAAGGTGTTTCAGCAGGCATAGACATGACATACATTCTTCTTATGTAATTGTGATGTAATGAGAGCGTATTAGCACAGATAGCCTGCGGTGGACTGGCACCTCTACTCACTAGTTTTGCATTGAAAAACAACATTGGTTTTGCTTGTTAGCAAAGAATAGTATGAAGTAGCTGGTTGTTTTAATTTCTTATCTTTTTTCTATATCCAAAGGCATTAGCTCACATTATAGGCTGTCATAAATATTTTAGTTTAAAAAAAGGAAATATGTTTAAGTTAGAACCTGCACAAAGAAGAAAATTCTCCTTGTCTCTCTTCAGTGTGAAAGGACTAAAACAGAATCTTTAAAGAGTTCTTAAATAAAGCGAGTGAGAAGGAAAAACACCTTCTTCCCTACAGCCTTGTGGGCTAAATTTTCAGCACTGGATACAGTGTTGGTGCAAAAATGTGTTTCTAGTCCTTGCTGCTGACAGGCCTCAGATTTGTGCACACACAGCAGCATTTGTGGATAAAAATTGGGCAAAATTGGGCACCTGACTAGCCAATCTATGGTTACAAATGACAGTTTGAATCTTCACATGTGATGTTGTGGATGCATGTGCCTCTTTTGCTGATTCCCCTATTGCACCTACCTCTGGCCGCTTCACAGCCTTTGTCAACCTTTAAAACCTGTAAAATTCTTTAACCCGAAGTTGATCTAAAAATAGAAGTTTGTAATAGAAGTTCTGAAAGACACTTCACTATAATGGTGCTAGCAGATGCAACTGTACTGTAAGGTGACTTAATCAACTATAGTTTACAATTTACCAAGGACTCTAGAAGTCCTGACAAATTCTGTGCTACCAGCAGAAAGATTTGATTCAATGTTAAGGAGAGATCCCTCTTAACCCAAACTACCAGACTCCAGATTGGGATTTTGGAGCAAGAGGATACCTCCTTTGTCCCAGAGATTCTGGAAGAAAGACAAGACACTAGGAATGCGGTTTAACTAGGCTGCAACTTTATTAAGTAACACATCTGGGAACTATCCGGCAACAACTCATCCTGGGCAGGTCATCCTTCCTTTGTAATATGTAACACATGGTGGAAGTCTACCACCAGCCCTCCATCCCACCTGCTTTTCATCCCATTAACTTGATCCCAACACTGTTGCTGGGATCCCATCTTTCTTTCCCCTCATCTGAAGGTTAATGCGGTGGGGAAGAGAGGGTTGTGTCCTCAGTGTACTAGACATTAGAAACACCAACCTCATTTCCCAGCTTCTTCTTGAGATGCCTCTTCCTAATCCACTTCCAACTCCAGTTTATCAGGGAACCAGACCACCTAGGGAATGAGTACTTGCATTGGATACCAGCCAAGTTATGACTATGATTTTTACAACCTAACCTAACCACCAAGACCCTGGGCTGCTGAGAGACAGGCGAAAATACCAACAATACCCTGGCCAGTTTGGCAGTGAGAGAAAAATTCTACCTATCCCCCCCAAGTTATCCCAAAGAGAGAGGGGGAGCTTTTTTTCCCAGTGCAGAATGGCAGTAGCTGAGCAAGGATTTTGAGGATCCTAAATATTGGAATTAAAGTGGGAGTTAGGCCCTAAGTTCTTTGTTGATCTGGTCGCAGGGTTTTTTTCCCTTGCAGGCCCACAAAGTCTCCCCACCCCTGAGACTGATAAGGTGGGGGACATTCTTTGTACAAACCAAGCAGGAGGGTCAAAGGGAAATCTGTTTGCTGGGAGACAAGATTCCTAAAAGAAAACATCAACTTTAGAGTAAAGCTACTTTATTTCATAAATTCCAGGCTTGTGGTTCTGAGACAATAGTATTGATGTCATTAATAGAACAATTGGGTCCATGGCCCTGTCTTCCCAATTATTTTGTCCTTACAAACATATTACTTCATTCTATAGTAATACTAACGGTGCAAAGTGCTTTGCTATTACTATTGTTAGATATAGGGCTACATCCTCAATTGTGGGCTGATCCAACAACCCACTGAACTCAATAGGGTCTTTCCGCTGACTCCAAAGGACTTTGAAGCAGGTTCAGGTGTACTTATGTGCAGGTCCATTGACTACATGAGCTGAATCCAATTGAATTAGCTGGGGATCTGGCCCAGGGTGTTTTGAACCATTACTATATAAAATAAAGATTACTACAGTACTCATTAGGAGGAATTACATTTCATATATGTATAAACTACCCTTTGCTTTTTGAGCATCTTAAAGAGATTACAAGAATAATTATTGTGAGGTTTAATATGGAGGCAAAGTCAAGTAGCCTGACATAAGAATGAATAACACAATTACATATATGAGGCAGCCTTTAAGGGATGAAGGTCCAACCCTTTCAAGTAATTGTGGGTCGGAACTGCTGAAAAACTGGCCGTGTTCCCTAATTTAGGAGAACTTGCAGACATTTGCCCTGCCCTTTGCCATGTAGGGTGTTGAATTATTTCCGTTAGAAAGAACTGGAGTCCATTTTGCAAAATAAACGTAGCCCAATACCACTTTCCCAGGGAGGCAGGGTGTTTGTTAGCACAAAGCACAAAACCCCTTTAACACCAGGAGTTGGGCTTCCTCCTTTTGCCAGCACTGGGATGTGCCAGAGCCCACCAGTGCCAAGGGGATAATGAGGTAATGTGCTTGGGTGATAAAATTCTGGCTTGCTGCCCAGTATATATGATGGCACACACCTATCTTCATCTGGAAAAGCTAGTGTGGGACATTCCAAATAATTCATCAAAGAATGAATGAATCAGGCATCTGACAGAGAAAAATGCCTTTAACTGTTTATAAAAACTGAACTTGCACAATACTGTCCATTTCTAACCCAAAATCCGCATTAACTAATGCTTGTTGGGTATTGAATTACAACAGAAAGCCTATGTTAATGCATGTGAGAGCCACATGAATATCAAACAAATTCATTATGATTAGTGCTATTACAGTGAATACCAAATGAGTTCATAATGATGGAACAATGAAAGTGTTACCGAGAGATTTTATTTCTGCAACAAATCCTCCATATAAGGGTCCACTCCTGAAGTATTAATTCTAATATAAGATTGCATCTGAATATTAGCATCATCAAATAAATTATACCTTTCAATAGCCTCAACTATATGGTTCAACATTTTTTTCTCCACCGCTACATCAGTTTTCTTTAGTCTCAATTTGTCCTTAAAGTTTGATGACTATTGTATAGGGGTAACACTTTATTTTAAATGTCCAATCATTAGGAATTCATTTAGTATTCATTGCAATAACACTAATACAATAGAATGGAATGAATAAGAAATTCATTTAGTATTCATATGGATGTGATATGTACTTCTAAAAGAGTTCCACTCTATTTCAGCATTAGTTTAGCATTATTTAATGGACACTTAAAATAAAGTGTACTGGTAAAGATGACTTAATTTCTGCACTTCAATAGCTTTTTTTTTTTTTTTTATTAAAGAAAGGCTTAGGAACGTATGGCAACTTCATTGGAATATGAAACAAAAGTCTCAAACCTGTGCAACAGCCTCAGACTTGTGAAAATGGTTAGAAGGAAATTTGAAACCTTTTTTCCGATCCATTGTGATGTATTCACAGAGCCAACTTGCCACAGAGCTTGCAAGAACTTTGCAATAATTACTTAAGCGTAAACAGCCTAACTGGTCACTGCTACATTCAATAGCTATTGCACAGATTTGGTACTGAAATCACAGAAACAATAAAAAAAAATTATTAGCACATATGACCTTCAACATACAAATTGCACTAGTTAGAACACAGGCAAGTCAAAATTCTTACAGATTATTGTCTTTTGCTTTAGAAAGAGCTCTGTCTGTCTCCAACTTCTCCGTACAAATAAGTAAATGGACGAAATGCCTCTAACCAGGAAGGGCAAAGGTTTATAGATAACCTACACTTCCTCTTTAATCCAGCTCCCTATTATCCATTAGTGATGGTTACCAGCAAACTGAAGGCACATCACTGAAGCTGACGAAGTTATTTTGAACCCAGAGGGATTATAGTGATTTTCCTATAATTTCTGTACTGCAACAAACACATTTATGAAGTACCAAGTATCCTTTCAGCTAACTCTTCATTAAAATATATTTAGATGTCCTTCAATTTAAAAAAAAAAAAGCATCTTAAACTGAAACTCAAACTGGCTGATTCCCAGGCTTACAGTTACGTTCCTATCAAGAATTAATGCAATATCATGCACACACCATTACTGAAAAATTCTACGCTGTTTTTTGCCAAGTGTTCCTATATAACAGTTTTATCACAAGTCTGACAGCCGCCATAAAAATTCCAGGCATTCTATATCAACAGCCCTCTTTGTACTAAGTTATTAAACATTAAATTTTTATTCGTCATTTGTATTCTGTTATGCAAAATAAGCTCCTTGATAAGATGTGTCTTCTTAATTGGGCCCTTGATGCTTCTTGGATCGGAGTTGTCAGATTAGCTGGAAGAAGAGGCTCTGCATTGAGCCAGCTCTCTATCAGGAGACCAATAGCTTTGTAACAACGATATTAAGTTAGAGGGGCCAAATGGAGGGCAGCACTAGGCTCAGGTGAGACTCTACATCTGTGCATGTCTTATGCTCAGGCACTTTTCTCATAGCATCAGCAGGGCTGATGGAAATAGATTTGTTTGTTGTTTACAGCATGCAGCTGTGGCGGCGGCTGCATGGGAGTTGTATAAGATTGAAGCAAATTTGTACTGAGACTAAAATATTGAGCTTTTCTCCAGTCAGCAGTCTCTGGAATCTTATTGTCGAAAACTTTATCCAGTTGTAACCCTCCCCAGGGTGATTTTCATTTGCAGCTGCCCTGTTCTGTCTCTCACCGCCTGTCCCATACTGCCTCTGTATTAGTCAGTGTAAAAGTAGACTCATAGTATACAAGCTACTGACTAGGCCGTGCAGAAGGAACAACAACTGAGTCAACCATTTTATTCATTGAAAATGTTCTGGTTTTATCCAAAAAGCATTCCCATTTCCACTAAAGCTGTCATTGATGGGGTTCAGCATCTTCTTTTTTATCTACTACATGAAAGAAGGCACGCAGCATTTAGTAGTGTTTAACAACAAAGCATAATCAGAAATCTCACAAGCACCGTGGAGAAGAAACCTTAAAGAAAATGTAGGATTTATTATTTTCACAAACTAGGGCCAATTCTGAGAAGGGGATTGTATATTTCCAGACTAGGGCTATTTAATTGTTTAATGCTTCTGGCAGTTGTATGGCTAAATTCTCCCATAACATGAGGGAAATTAACTTGTCATATGATTAGCACCTAGAGGCCCAAATAATATTGGGGATCATTTGTGCCTGGCAGTGTACAAACACATTGTAAGCAAGAGTTCCTGCCCCAAAGTGCTTGCAATCTGAGCAGATATGACAGACCAGCAGGAAGTACTATTGTCTCTCATTTGCAGATCAGGAACTGGAGATTAAATAATTTGCCCAAGGTCACAAAGGAGAATCTGTGGCAGAGTCAGGGATTGAACATAGATTCCTGCATTCAGCCCAGTGCCTTAGTAAATACAATGCCAGAGTCATGGTATTTACAGCTGACATGTTCAGAAGTAGTTTATTTACTAAACTTCTAAATTTCAGCCTGTACTCCAACCTGTTAGTGTACACGGGAGGTTGATACAACATCCTTTAGGATTTTTATACAGGAAAAGTTTAGAGAGTTTATTCAGATGTTTCAATGCTTACATGTATGATTTTCCATGAGCAATTTTTTGCATGAGAATGTGTCGAGCCATGTTTTGATCTGCACATTTACATCTTACAGGATGAGCCCAAACTATAATCACTAACTCCAGCTTTCACCATACCATCAGCATGAATCACTGAGATGCTACCACTTGCATCCTCTACACTAGCTGGGTGGATCAATTTTTTCATATCCGGTCTAAGAAACAACCTCTACACCACAACTCAGAAATAATAAGTTCATTGTACACATCACACACACATCCTGCAAATAATAAAATATACTTAAATATGCAAAATCAGAATGACACAAGACTAGCTCTGCTAAATCTCCCTGTATGGTTTTGTTTAGGGGCCTTCCCCACTAGACATTTCTGTGTTTAATCTGTAGATATTTGTTTGTAGACTATGTAATTACAGGACCTCAGTGTGTCCCTGGATATTGCAACGCAATAACAAAAAGAGAGTATCAGTTTATACTTGACATAACTTAGCAGGGTACAAGATTCAAATAGCAGGAGAGTGAAAAAAGCTGCTCTAATGCATAGTGAGGAAAGACAATATCTAAAACATACATGCTTTGGCTCAGACTAAGACACATATGAGTAGAAGTCAGGAGTCACTACCTGCTCCAGTCCTATTATAAGAGCATGCCATCTGAGACTGATGTGCAAATATAGATAAAGATGTTGTCCTGTTCCGATGGAAGGAAGTAAAAGTACTCCAGTACAATGGAGAAGATGCTTGCCTACATGGTGAAAAAGCCCACAGTAGCTGGTGCGCTCTCTCTTCACTAGCTCTGCATGCGGACACGCTTACTGCACACTAAGCGTGCCTGTGTGCGCATTAGCTTATTGCACTTTGGAAGTGTACTAAATTAAGCCACCCTTAGTGTGTGGCAAGAGTGTCCACATGGGGAGTTAGTGCTGAGTGTGCTTTAAATTCACTCCCTAGCTTACTGTGCACTAACTTCCCCATGTAGACAAATTCATAACAACAACATTAGTGAGGGAGATTACGTTCCCGTTGCCAACACATTTTCTCTCTTTCCTGAACCATACGATGCACCTTAGCCTCAAAAGACAAGACCTGCTGTGGGAGACAGTTCTCACATCAGTTCCAGCTTTTCTTTGCTGGTTTGTTCTTCAGAGCTTCCTGGAAAACAAGCCCTAGGACGTGTCTGGAGAAAACTCTTTCCAGATCAATGTTGAAACAACAGAGCTCAGAACAGAATAGCTTGGCTCTATAGACTAGGTGCCCACCTCTCAGGCAATGGATTGCACAATATATCTGAGGATAGAATTTGGCCCTAGGTTAAACATTGTATAGCTTGGCCTATATTAGTGAGCAGATTTATAACCCTCAGCTAGTTCCATGGACGTTGAAAACCAACAACATGATCAGTCAGGCATTTTCTGCAAAATACTGAGCACTCCCCCCTTCCCCCTCCCCCTCTGAAATTACAGGTATGATGCACGAGACACTTGCAGGACTGGACCTGCTTCTGCCAGCAAGTCTCTTTGTAGAATGGGTCAGAAAACTCCTTTTGTCATCCAATGCCCCTGCAGTGCTAATCTACTCTACCTCAGGTCCCAAGAGGGAGGGTGCAGTGAGGTGGTGTGTTGAGCTAGTCACCAATATTGTCTTTCATGATCACTCTTATTTTTGCTATCCCTGTGCTCTATTTTACTGTACGTTAATATTGCTTAACACAGATTTATCAGACTGTCCCGTCTTTTAATGTCTTTGTTCTTGTGAACACATAGTGAGAGCCAGTCCCTGCCCCAAAGAGTTTTCAATCTAAACAGACCAGACAGAAAAAATGAGTGTGTGTATCTGTGTGGGGGGGGGAAACAAGGCACAGAGAGGTGAAGTGACATACAGTAGCAAAGAGTAGGTCAGTAACAGAGCTGGGACATAAACCTCAGGCTCCTGACTCCCAGGGAGGTGCCATACACTGGAGACATAGACTGTATCGATAGAGGTACAGCGCATTTGATTATGGTTCTCATTCTAATGGCTCCACAAATCCATTCAAGTCTTTTTATGAGCCTTGTTGCTCCTCTTTTAAGGAGTTTCAGAATTAAGAAGATTTTGAAAGGGAGGGTGGTCATTAAATTCTGTTTGAGGGGGTAGCCCATTCAGGTATTAATAAAGGCCTGTGAATAAATATCAAACAGTTTCGTAGTAATCCACAATTCTTACCATAAACATACATTACTCGTGCCTTTATATTGTTTTAGAAAAGCATGTGATTTGAGTGGCCATGGCTCCAGCATCTGGCTGTGTTTTGACATTTCGAAGATGTAAAGGTAATGTGTGGAATTGGAATGTTTAGCTAAAACATCAGTGATAATATTCCTGGCATGCTCATGCAGTGGATAGTCTTGTGCCTAGATACCTCATTATCTGCAGGTGCCATAATGAGAATATGAATGCTGTCAATCACTTTAAGACACTTGTTAAAGCAATAACACATAAAACTTTTCGTTCGTTTTCTCTAGCTGTAAGTATGGTGGTTGGAAAATTAAGAAATGTCTGCAGGTGTTCTGGTATATTGTTCAAAAATCAAGTAACTTGTCCCCTGCCCCTGTCTCTCTCCATAGCTAGAAAGAACTTGTTTCTTACCAGTAGTGAAGAAAATATTTCTATGGTCCTGGAAAGTCATAACCTTTCTTTGACCCGCTCTTTAAAGACTTGATCCTTCAAGGTGCTGAGTAACTCCTGCAGATTCTGAGTGTCCCTTCTACTCAACTGAGTGCCCCTTGACTTCAGTAGGAGTTAAGGAGACTTAACTTGGAATTGCACAGCACCTCACAGGCTTGAACCCGAACCACCTATAGAATAGATGCACTGGATCAAGAGATGTGACATCAATGGCTTCCTTTTAATCATTCTAAGTTCATGCTTTTGAGGTCTGTGGACTTTCATACTCTACTTCTTCTCTTCTGCAGACAGCTCAGGCAAAAACTGGAAAACTATTGTCTCATGGTAAAAAAGTGATGTACTCTGGGCTAGCTAGAAAGCCTGAATTTGTCCCTGGAAGCCACCTTTTTATTCTGAAGGCCAACAGCTTCTTCTGTATAGGTGTTATTAAAACTCTACAGAAAGAAACACAAAAATATCTAACATTCTTGATGGTTTCACAATTTTGTTGAGATTGATTTAGAAAGGAATATTTTGTAAATAAACATCTTATTCTTCTCCATTATCAAAGGGGAAATACAGGGCCTGAGTCTCTTTTCATTTGGGTTTTCCATCAGTGCAAAATTGTTGTATTATACAGTGATACATTGCTGGCACAAAGCTGTCCAAAATAGGTGAAGCCAGCAGGATAGCTCGCAAAACTTCCAGTAGAACTGAGATGGTGGTGCTTACATCACTCTCCTAGGGAGAAGGTCAGGGGAAGGATGGTAGGGAAGGCCTACTTTACATTCTGTCAGTTCCCAATTGGCATTATTAACCTCTTGGGGACATTAGTTGCTGGTATAATTTAGAGCAGGCTACTGTAGGTTACGCTGGGTACAGCTGGTTCAGGGTTAGGGGAGCACAAAGACCATCTTTGTCTCCGCAAGCTATGGTAGCACTACTAGCCTAATGCACATGTGGAGAGAATCAGGCCCACTGTATTCCATGGAGAAGGTGATTTTCCTGCTGAGTTTCTGAAGGCTCATATTTGACATCCCATCAGTAGCTTAGCTAGTGAAACTTTAAAGATGACAATGAATTTAAATAGGTCTGAACTGAATTGTTAGTGCTGTTTTATAGGTTGGAAGTGCTGTTTTATATGCTTGGTGCCATTTTCATTAAAATATCATTAATGCATTAGGAGGTGGGCAAAAATGTTGAAAGGGTACAGATATATGAGCGGTCATTGTTCTAGGGCCAGGTGAAGTTGCCTCAGTACAGTAAGAGACCCAAATTACCCACTGACTAGCTACCAATACTACTATATTGCTAGTGCTGTAACCACAAACCAATTGTGCCTTTTGCCACAAATCAGTTAAATTTTCATCTTGACTTCACATCATCCCCACTTGCAGTAGGTTTCATTTTTATAAAGCTATAACACTGTCTAACACACTTGCAGTGCATTTGGTGAACTTTCCCCCCCTCCCATCTTGTCCTGACATCTAACATCATCATAGACATAAACTTGCATTGATCATTTTCATCAGGACTAGATACTATAACACAAGTATAGTATATAGATTGTCATTGAATTTGTTTTCCCTTTATAATCTCATGTTGTAATGGCATCGCCTTGGGGAGGGTCACCACAGACTTGCACAGAAATCATGTTGTCATTGTAAGCTTCATGGTAATGGGATCTCCATAGGCAAGGGCTGAAATTGTTGTGATGACAGTAATGCTCCATTCAAGCGAATGTTGAGTTGGCATCACAAAAGGCAGCAGAAAAACAAGCAAGAAACCTGAAAAATGTAACTCTATTACACGGCAGAGAAGATATCTGATTTATCTTGTTCCATAACTGAAAGATAGCTTAAGAGTTGAAAATATTCTATTTTAATAGTTGTACTACACCAGCAATAATAAGTGTGAATCTCAAGAGATCAATACTAATTTATTTTAATCAATGTCATATATAGCAAAATACTTATTTTGAATTTATTTTATTCAAAAAAGTAGGCCCTTTGCACAAAAAATGCACATGGAATTACCATGAATTCATGCACAAATGGGTAACTGTGCAGGCAAATGCCTCTTTCACTACTTAACTAACCTTTGGCATAGACCACCACATGTTCTACTTCTGCAACTGTGGTAAATGTATAAGTGCACAATGGTGTGCAGACCTTTGGTCTTCCTTTTGCAAAATTTGCCCTTGACTATCAAATAAAAGAATGTGTAATTTGTAAACCCACTTCTTTGTGTGTGCCCTTGCCACAAAGTTTGTGAGGAGAACAATATTAACATATGCACAAATGGTTGTATAAGATCAACTGTGTGCAGACAGAGTCACTATGGTGTGTACTTCTGGCAAGTGCAAGTACAAAGAGGTATGGATTTTCAGTTTAAAATGTTGGCAACTATTACCTCCAGCCGTTTGGATCAGCCAGAAAGTGAAAGTTTCAGGGTAATATTTTATTACCCTGAAAATAGAGGACATTCTATTCTATTTTACTCAAACTTTTCTTGAGCAGTGGGAAGTATTTCAGTTCTAGTTACACTGATTTTTTTTCTGACAGTGTTCTTAAGGACTGGTTTTGGTTTTTTTTTTAATCATGAAACAGAATTCCTGGGTCTGAAAATATGAAAAGATTTGTTGTAGTATGTTCCAACTAGACATCATCACATTTTATCTTACGGGACACAACGTTCACAATGTGACACAGTTTAGTTTTTTTTAATTAAAAAAAAAAGCTTGAACAATTCGTTTAAATCCTAGCTTAGCTTTTTAAGATGGGCAAATCACTTTGGGAAAATACAGATCATCCTGAATGTTTGCCCTTGTCTAATTGCAGCCAAAGTTTGTTATAATGACAGATTGGTTCAGCAACGTCCTTTGTTCCCCTCACAAACATGCCTCTAGTTCCCTTGCCTAGACCTCCCTGCTGGTTTCCATACTTTATAAAATATGGTGGCATGTAACAGCTGGGCTCTGCTACTGCTCTATTTGCGGCCAATGAGTGTTTCCCCTTTGAGTTGCACCTCCAGAATGCATGGTGCATGTCTGTGATTCTCTCTGTGTTATTTGTGGCTTCCTAGATACATAATATAGAGAGAGGCTGCTCATCCACAGAGCCAAATCATCTGCCTATGTGGAAGAATGAGGGTTGGTCAAAACTATTATTTAACCAAAAAATTGGGTTTTCCATTAAAAGGGTATTTTTGTGGGAAATTTTGAGTTTTTATCAAAAGCTTTTCAGCAAAAATGGATTTTGGGGAGGACAAAAAAGCAAAGCTTTGGGGTATCAGTTTTTCAATTAAAAGTCAAAATTTTAAAATGAAAAATGGTGATGAAAATGATATTTTTTCCACTGTAAAAAACCCACCATTTTCTGACCAGCTCTAGGAAGAACCTCTAGCTTCTAACTTCAGGAAATTGAGCTCCTTCTGAAAACTCTACTGTTAGCATATTTTTAAAAAGCTTATTCATTAGTTCATTCAAAGTAGTAGACTACTAGGTAAGGTGTACTTATGCCTATTTTACAGATTGTGAAGCTGAGGCAGAGAGTAATTAAGTGACTTATGCAAGGTCACAGGGTGAGTCAGTGGCAGAATTAGAAAGCGACACCAGGAGACCTCAACTGCCAGTCCCTGTTCCAACCAGTAGACAAGACTCTCTCAGGGTGCTTTATTACTCTGGGGAATTCAGAATGCTGACTAGTTTACAAGTAGATTCTGATTTATAAATGGAACATTTAATTGACTCTGCAGTATCCATGAGCTATGAGTTAATGACTGGAATTTTAAGTCTATTAGAAAGGCTGAGAATGGCAGGTACAGTATTTTAAAACCAATGTTGTCAAGAGCTATAGAAGAATAAGGTATTTTATGTATTTATATCACCTTCCACTGAAGGATCTAAAAGCATGAAAGAATGAAACCTCTGTGAATTAGGTTTTATATCCATATAACAACTGGGTAAACTGAGACAAGTAAGTAAAGTGACCTTGCAGGAAGTCTGTGGCAGAGCCAGAAATATAACTCAGACATTCTGACTCCTAGCCCTGTGCTTTTACTGCTAGGCATGCTGCTTCTCTATCAGTACTATAGGTTGTAATTTTATGGGTGGCCCAAGATTTCCACCATAAAGTTAACACGAACCATCAAACTGGTCCTCACTCTTTCCTTAGATATTTCTCTTAATGTCACTGATTGTTGCCCACATGTATTTCCAAGGACAGAATCTGACCCCTAATGCAGATATTAAAAGAAGAGATTGATTATTAAGGCAATGGGATTTTTAAACAGCGTGGCTGATTGTTTAAAGCACATATGTGATTATGTCAATTTAGCTTTTCTTTAATATAAAGGCTTCAAGCAAAATGTTGCACAAGACAAAAAATATAATGCATTTGAGTGCAAATGACATCCTTTGGACAACTATAATAACAACCTGCATGTGATTATACCCTGGGCTCACTTTTATTTTGCAGTACTGTGCCCTGGACTGAGGTCTACAGTTGCTGACCACTGCTGTTGATTATCTCACTGTAGCACATAATGTTTTGTACCAGGCGAATGTATTCTAGTAAGCCCCTAAATTGTATTTGGACAAAGAATAATTGAACATTGGACAGAATAACAAATGCTATGGTCAAGTTTGCTTCATGGGTTTATCGTGTTGTATTAACATGATAGAAATATGAATACTTAAATCTTATCTCAGGTATAGTTTATAACTGCATTAATCATTTACTGTATTATATATATTTCATGTCACTAAGATTGTGAGGAAAAGATTCAATTTTCGCAGTGCAGTCAGTTGAATGTGCTTTAGATAAGTTAAAGGCATTGCATTAAACTATTCCAACATGGCTTTCTCTTACAGATCCTTCAAAAGGATGGGGAACATATATCAAGCAGTAATAACCAGTATATTTTATACTTTTTTCTTTTAAAAGGTGCACCAATACATTTTCCATGGTCAGTGAAATCAGATAAATGAAGTTACAAAGTTTTCTATTTATAGGTAAATGTTGCCAAATTGACAGACACTTTTACCACTCTTACATGACTATATTTGTTTCCCCTTTGAGATTTTAAACACTCTTGTACCAATTAAGGTAGTAGTTGGAAAGACACCAAAATTACCTGGAGGAATCATAGGCATAGACTACACATACCTGAAATATTTAATGTGACATTTCACTTGATTGGCATTTTTTACAGGGGTTGTAAAATTCAAGCTCTACATGTAAGGAGGGGATTACTTGCATGCATCTGTGAGACATTAGCAAACAGGAGAGCACACCCGTTTTAATCCATATAAAATAAATATGTACCAGTATATACAGTATTCCCTGCAGATTGTTTTTTTAGGTCATTATATGAACATTGCACATTCATTGCCCAGGAATTAAACGCATGTCCTCGTTTGCAAGAGTGATATTGATTAATTTCCTCAAAATCAAAGGAAAAACAGCAAATGAAAAGGAAAGATACTCCAATGAGAAGAGAGACACAGCAGCTACACCATTTTCTGCAGTTTGTGGGAGGGAAGAAGACCAGATTACTAACCTACATGCTCAAAGAAGTAATCAAATCAGGCTCCTGGTGCCACAGCTTATGTGTGAAAACTGCTGCATAAATCTAAAGTAGTTAGAGACACAGGCATGTAGATTGAGCAATTAAGTCTGTTTTCAGTGCCTATTCCTTTTACTACCAGTGTGATATATGGCCAGTAGGGCTCATATTCCGGGGTACAGTCTATTCACTTTGTGCCACCACTGATAGTGGAATGTGGCCATATAAATTCACCCCAATGCTGGAGGAACATCCAATGGCATGAAGCCGACCTGGTAGCTCTTATAACAGCCCTTCTTCCTGCTGCCAGGAAAACAGGCCTGGTCAGGGCTTCCCTGTTGATCCCCAGCTGCCATATCATCTCTGGGCTACAAGAAGCTGGAGTAACTTGGAGCAGCTCTGTTATAAAGGGAGGTTGGCTCAGCCGTTAGTGCAAGATCAGCAAAAGCTGCCTTTGCAACTCCTTCTAAACTACACTGTGCACGTCTCAACCATAGCCAAGTATCTGGGCCTCTTCAGTGGGTTCCAGAAAATGTGAGGCTTTCAATCTGATCCTGCTCTCATTGAAATAGCCAGGAGTTTTATCATGGATTTCAGTGGGACCAGAAGCAGGGATAATCCTTCATTTAGCAGGGACTGATTCTGCATGGCATAAAGCAACTCTCACTCAAGCCAGAGAGTTATTCTTCTTCCATACAATACACTTGTGGACTTTATAACCTTCTGACAGTACCCTGCTTGTTGGCAAATGATGCGAATTCCTAGAGTAGCTGAAGCATACATATGCATAAAGTCATAGCTACAGTAAGTGGTTTCTGTAGAGACTTTGAATGAAGTTGTGATTAGGGAATGAGGTAAACTGGTCCAGCAAACTCTAGTTATCTATGTATCTTTAGGTGTCCAGTTATATTACAAAATAGGCATTTCATACCTTCATTGCTACCATTATTTTTCATCATTCTCAGCACTCCTATTTTCTAAAGTTTTACTGCTAGGAAGCCAATTGCAATGCCAGAAATACTTATGCAAATGACCTTATTTCCCAATTATAAAACTTCCTGAAATGACTTCTCTCTTGTGTGTCTACTTTACTCTCTCTCTCACTCTTCTGTGTAAAGAGCATGTATTTTCAAAGTATCTCACTGTGGTCACTTATTTTCTAGCAGCTTCCCTCTAATTGAGATCATTTGAGTTAATCTTAATAGCAGAATCACTGCCATAGAATGTTTATATGAATTGAATGTTTGTAAGTGGTGAGCAAAGTGTTTGCCAGTACTCAATTAGTAGCTCTTATGTCATTGTTGAATTTGTTTTAGGGTTTTTTGTAGAACTTCTTTGAATTACAGTTTCACAGGCTGCCTAAATCAATGACATATGTGTCTTCATAACTACCCTGTAAAGATGACTATCATGATTTTTTTGTGTGGGCCTTTAAGACTTGATGTTTACTTCAGTGAAGTGAAGCAAAGGTCATAACACAGTGTAACTTATTTCTTAAAGTTTCAAAAAAAATCAAAACAGCAGGCTGTGGAATAGAAAGGTGAGATTCAAAGACACAAATCACTTCACAGTCACAAAAATTGCCAAAAAATAGCAGCTTGCAGCTGTGCACAGCAGGGACAGAAAACATTAAACACATGTTAAATAACAAATAGGAGACTTAAATATAGCTAAAAGTGGACCTTATACTGAATAAATCATGTAAACTGCATCTTAATGGTCCTAAGGAATGTAATGGATCATGTGAAATCTTCTAAATTTATACTCCTTAAAAAAATCCATAGCTTAGGCCCCTGTTTTTATAAAAAGAGACTATTGAGTCCACAAGTAAATATTTTGTCTTTCATTTTCTTGCTACCTGTACAGCTGAATTTGAGAAATTTCATTTTAGTTAAAGGCAAAACAAGACATGCCTTCAAATCAGTTTGAATTTTGGGTGTGAAACTATTTAATATTCTCTTTACAGTCCTTTTCCTTTTCTGCCATTACAAATGCAAAGAATGTGGCTTATCCCATTTTTTGATATACTCCTTGTAAAGTGTTTGAATTGGTCTATCCAATATCCCGCATTCATTTGTAGTGTCTGTGAAAGGGCAGCCATTGCTCAATGGGCAACAAGATTCTCATCCCATCTTTTCTACTGTCTAGGAAAGAGGAGGGGTGGGGGAAAATCTCTTCTTTTTATGAGAAGCATGACAAATAAATCACCAGCTTGAGTATTCAGATCAATCCTGCTGGCAACTATCCTTCCCTTGAAATATTTGTAGCCTGTATTTTCTGTCTTCTGAATATTTTCAAGCCTTCTTGCTTGCCTTCCACATGGAGAGTTACAGTTCAGTTTTTCTGTGTGTATCTTTTTTGAGATTAATGTTCTTTAATGACATCATTGTGTGCTATGACGGGAAGGTCCCCAAGTTTGCCTTTCTTCCCATCTCAGTAGCACTTCTTTACAAATCAGCTGTCAGACTTTGATGTTTTTCCTTTAGGGCTATCTTTCTTAAATGCAATATAGCTTACCTATAGGTTTAGCAAACCCGCATTCTCTCATTAGATATATTTTTTGTCATCAATAATAAGTTGCCAAGGAGCGTAATGTGAGGGGTAACTGATACGGTGTGGAAGAGAGCCATTGTATGCTAATACAATTGTCTCTCAGAACAATGTAAATAAGAGGCTGAATATATTTCAAGGCTCCTTTGTTTTCAACATTGTTAGATGGTGTTCTATTTTCAGTCTGAATATTCATAATGTGCTCCTAGAGTTCAGCAGCGAAATAAGTGGCTTTGAGGGGAAAAAAAATTAAAAAGTGGAGGGGGAAAAAAACAGAAAGAAATGAGTAGTGTTCTAATGAGGAACAGTTGAGTAGTATGATGTAGCATACTTCTGAGGTTTCTAGCAGCCTGGAGCCGTGCTTTCTTGGCTTGTATACAGTGCATTCACATGGAGCTGTGTTTGGATGAGAACCTTCCAAAGTCAGTAAATGCGCTAATGTACTGAAAAGTGATAAATATGAAATATATGTATATTCACACACACACATATCACATAGTTGTTTCCATTTCCTCTATTTCTAGTAGATGGATGAAATTCCAGAAGGCGGTTATACAGCTACAAAATAAAATGATTCGTAGTTTACTTGGTGATCACCTGGCATTATGTAGTACAAAAGTATTGTTTAAAGACAAGCGCTCCAGTTATACATCTTGTCTCAGTTTGTGCATTAACAATAATAATAAACAAAGTGGAATAAAAATTGTGTGAGTGTCGTCACTTCCTCAGTGACATGCATGATCCTGTTAACCTGCAAATGTAGCAAAGAAGGGATCAGTTTAAGACCTAGGCAGCAAGCAATTTTGCTAGAAATATGATATTATGACTTCAGACAAGAGGTAGGAACCATGCAGCTGTTTACCAAAGGAGGACTCTTTTGAGTGACATTATGCACTAACAACAGTAATGGCAGCAGAAACTATCATTGTGATTTTTATGGCACAGCTTTTGTTAATTTCTTTTGACATGTTCCCTGGAAATCTTAGGCTACCAAAACAATAAAATAAAATAATAAAATAAAATAATAATAAGGCTGAATAGGTTAATGAAATCACAAAAGAAAAGTGGCTGTAATGGAAATGCAATTGCTGACTGAAATATTTATTACTTACATTTATTTAGATCCTTTATGGAAGATGTGTCTGTTTTCCTATTCTTTGATTTTGCTCTGAAGTTTCTAGGAGTTTTTGTGCTTTTTCATCTAATATTCCTCCTCTTACTCTCCCAATGTGATTCATTTCTTTAAGATCTTGTTTTATTTTTAAGTCATCAATTACTCAAACTTTGTTGGCCTATCTATTCTCTGCCATCTGGACCCCATACCTTATTTTAAAGCATGTTCAAATAATGACAACCTTCTTTTCTCAATTAATTTATGGGCTGTGGGGACCATTTTTCATTTGTTATCATGCACTTCCATTTGATCTCTCATATCTTTCTTCTGCATCTGCAACCATAGTGTATAAATCTTCCTCTCTAGCATTGTCATGGTGTCCAAGATATATAGGTATAACTCCCTATTAGTTCCACAAAACTGACCTTAATTTCTAAAAATGGTATCAGATGTGAATAAAGTTTGGTAAGATGATTTGTTTTGATTTACTTTGTACCACTTATCTTTGCATTTTCTTCCTACTTTTCTTTTATCTAATTTAGACAGTGTAGTCTTGCAAGCCCAGTTGCATGTTTATCCATTACCTTCCTGCCAATGCTGTTCCGCGGAGAGATAGGACTGCAAGATTTTGGCTGTTAGGAATAATAAAATGGCATTTTCAGTAACCTGTAGGCTAATAAGCTTGCAATTTCTTTTTGCATTTAAAAATGGTCATTTTTTCTCAAAATCCACAGATTTTTGCAGCTATTATTGAGGTGACACAAGTCCTATAAAATGAACAGAAGCAGACAAATCCAAAAAACTTTCCTTTTATTTTGCTGTGGTGACAAATGATAAGACTTAAAAATCTAATTCTCCCACCGAGCATTTACAAGAAGCTGGTTTGGATTGCTGAAGGGCTGTGGCTCACACAACAAAATCTGAGCCGTGTGTGTTTTGTTTTACATAAACAGACTTCAGTCCAAACTAAGGAATGCTAATTAAGCAAAAACCATGACCAGATGTTTATTAACACCTCTCAGGTTCATGGGATTTCAATAGTGTGCAGTTTTCATGGACTAATTTGAGAAGAGAAACACCTTTATTGGAATAATGGCCAATTATAATTGCCTACTTTGCCTATTTTTCTTTTATTTCATGTGTAGGGGAAAAAATAAGTTCAACCTATCATCCTAGTGCTGTTGATATTAATTCTGCACATCATTTGGTACATATTATTAATAATAAATACATTGTAATGTACAGATGAAAAATTCCTAGTCCATTTACTTTACGACAACTTTTTTTATTAGTTTATCATGTGCCAAAATTGTTAACCTATTTATACGTAGTCTGCCATCAGCTTTGCCTCTGCCAAGGGAACGATGCATCACTTTGATGCCAAAAAAGCACCAAAACAGGAAGAGTTGCTGTTGGGTCCCAGCATGGTGACTTCATCACAGGCCACAGCTTCAAACTGTGGAGTAATAAAACTGAATAGCACAATATAAAACTCCATGTTTCATAAGACAAATATTGCTTTACGCATTCATGTCTCTTGTACTATGTTAACTGTAGGAAGAAATGGAATACAGTTTTAGTGACCCCCTGAGACCTATAAAGGCTATTTCTGAGTCTGAATCTTGCTGTTTAATTTAATCATTTATTATATTAATATTCAAATGGGCTGCATCTTATTAGCTACTGCAAAGATGTTAGTATGTCTGAAATAAATACCTAATTATGCTTTTGAAGAGAGAGGTTCTAAAGACTTTCCTACGTTTGTGCTAATAGAACAGTTCATTTGCAGATTTTTTTCTGCAGAAATAAGCAATCTGAGCATCTTTTCCCCCCTTTACTTTGAATAAAATAAAGACAAGGCTCAAATATACCATTGTGATGCCCGAAGAGCAGGTAGGCATTTTCCTTTTAGGTTTCATTCTCCAAGCTGATGAGTTATACAGAAGCAAACTGACCAGTCCCCTCAGCTCCTAGCTCAATAACACATTAATAAAAATAACTGCTTTAACCAAATGACCATGAAATTAAGTATGTTCTTCTTCAAATTAAACAAATGGATATGCTTTTGAAAATACACTTTGAGCCTCACATGGTCGTGTTTAAAACACATTGTCATTTTATTGTTTTAAAAACCCATTATTATTTTTTTCTTTGCATGCAAAACAAAAAGATGAGGACATTGGCTTTCACAAACAATGGGCAATAGCATCTTGCAAAAATGATAGTTGACAAAATTCATAGCAGGGCACAGGCATGTAGGGAGAAGGAAAAAGAGTGAGTGGATTTCTAGTGTCAACTTTTCTCCAGGATCCATAAGAAGTCCATTTTACTAAGTCTTCATGAGGATAAACTGCACTGCTGGCATAACATACACAGACAAATTCTAAATTAAATATATACACTGTATTTAGAGTAGTACAGAAATTTGCAGTAAATGCAAAAGTTAGTCTGCAAAACTAGGAATTAGAAGTTACCATCTTTCAAAAATCATCACTACCAAACTTTCAATAATCCTTTAAAAAAAATCACTACGTATGAGGCGCTAACTAAGACAATTACTTGCATCATAATTTATTTTCTGAATGGATGCTGGTGCTAATAAAAGGTTAAAGGACTGAGAGTGCTGGAGGATGAACTCATTTTATCCACAAACAGCCAAGTACAGCTGACTGCAGCATGGGTTCCTCCAAACTGACCTGCAAATGGCCTTATCCTTGACTAGGAACTAGCTTAGTTTTCATGTGACTGCTTCTATGCATGTTTTATAAGCTGGAACTGCCAGGTTTGTTTAATTATCATAGGAGTTATTGACATGCAAATTATCAACCTTTAAGAACTTGGGGGAGGGGGGAGCAAGGGGAGGGGTGAGCTGGGTCAATTTCCATTATTATTAAGGGAAGGTTTGTGTGACACATGCAACTCCTGTTATTGCTAATGAGAGTTGTGTTTATGTCCCAAAGGTAAAATGGACTCCTAAACTGGGGGTCCATTCCATAGCCCATTCATTAAATCTACCATAGCTTTCCTGATGTTGTCACTTCCCTATTCCTATCAGCCCTACAGTGTTACAACAGACTTGTTACTATACAGTAGCCACCCTTAAAATAGATACGATAAAATAGCTAAATAGATATGGTTACATCACCACCTGCATTATTTGCTATACTGGGGTGAAAATTATTTAGTCATCTAAGGCAAATGACAAGTTTGTAAGGATGACCACTGTATATTATGCAATGCAATGCATAACGTTTTCCATGATACTTTTATTCTTAGTTACTGACCAATTGATGTTACTAACAATGGTTATCTGATGTAGACCATGTATACAATGATAGCTTGATAGATTTTACCTGACACAAATAACTCTTCACCAAGGAACTAACTAGTTGATATATATTTTCTTGTCACTAGACACTTGAAATATACATCATCTTAAACTCCAGTTTGCCTTCTTTTTTTCCTCCAGAATATTTAAAGATTAGATTTTCATCCTAGATCTAATGAGTAGAGGCATAGCTTGTTAGGGTATCAATAGTTAACTGGTAATATACACTTATACTACCCTCTGTTGAACAGACAATATAGGGGTTTAACTATCACCCCACTAAAACCACGTATTCCCGCCGTTTTAGACTAGCCATAAGAATGCTGTGTATATGTTTTCCTCATTATTTGGATGTGCTGTTTGAATGTTGTGATCAGTGATTCAGAGCACATGATTCATCAGGAAGACATTTGCTAGGCAGACATGTGAGGAGCTGTCTGCCTCTTCAATCTCACTGACAGGGCAAAAATGCTGATTTATAGTAAATCATTAAAATCTGCTTATTATTGCACTGCTTGTTCCCCTTCTCCACTTCAAGCTAGCATCTTGATCTGCATCATGTCTCTTACAATGTTATACTACAGCAAGCAGTTATTTAAACCAGAGAGAAACGATCCTTAGTCTTTATTAGTGCATAGGAAAGGATATTTTGTTTAAAGAAGACTAATTAAGAATGCAGACTATTTTCTTGCTCAGTTTAGGGAAACATAAAGATTTAAAACATCTAAGCACAAAGAATTATGACACTAAAACAATACTGTAAAATGATTATTGAATACCTCTATTTAAAAAAATAATCACAAAGTAACAGCTCACACATCACCAAAAATATTGGAAAAGGAGTGCAGGTGGTATGGAGGTATGCTGTGAGAATGGAGTCAGGCAACACAGAGCTAAATACAATCTGAATACTGATGAAAAGAATAGACTGGTATTATGTACCACTCTGTTACAGTTGACAATGGGAGCATTCTGTTAACATCATTACAACAACAAAAAAGTTTTATTTGTTTACTTTGAAAGAGATGAATTTGGTGAAATAATATAATATGTAAATACAATGTATGCTAGAAAAACAAAGAAACAATACAAAAAGGTCCATATTGTGTATGTGTTACTTACAGTAAAAATTTTAATTTGACGCCTGGGGACAGAAATCCTTGCCACTGAATTACAAAGAAGTGAATAAACTGACTCAAAATTAATCCATACAGATCTGTCCCCTTAATAATACTAATTCCAGAGAACAAAGCAGTGCATAATGCATTTTAAATTAACTTGGAAAATGCATAATTTATATTTGTTTTATTTCTTAATATTTGAACACAGGTACATTTTAGAATTCTAAGGGCAAGAAAGAGAAGGGCAGATTTTTATCCATATATATTCATTTTTTTTAAAAAGGCAATATTTTAAGCTCTCCAAGAAAAGGACTTCAGCTGTGAAATATTACAGAGAAAAGATAAACACAGTTAGGGGAGAGCAAATGATTTTAACATGCTGTGAAATGAATATGTTTGGTTAAAATATAAAAAGGGTCCTAATTCCTAATAAAACATTCTAAAATAGATAATTACATATTAGTTTGGATCTAAAATAATGTCCTTAGTCATGAGAAGCAATTGAGAGATACCCTGCAGGGTGCCCATGGTGGGCATGGCTGGCAGAGAGAATGTTGTATGGAAGTGGAATAACCCCCTTTCTGAGAAATACACATATTTAGGAAATTGCAGAATTCTACTCCCTCCCCTTACTCGTGCCCTTCACTTGCACATGTGACATCATCATCTCTGTTTTACATATCAGACTTTTATAGCTATAGAGATATATGCAAGTCAAAACACAGGCATCCTGTATGTAATCTAAAAAAGATGTGTATGCGGTACAGGTATATATTTATCCCCAGTTACTGTGGTATCACAGTATGCTACTTCCAACCTATAGCGTTCAAAGAATAACTATTCAGTAATCACAGCACCATGTAAATGTGATGGAAAGGAAATAATTGTACCTACCGATATCGTTCCTCTTCCACACTAAACATGGATGGTCAACATATTCTTAATCATCTCACTATCATTTGCTTGCCTTTAAACACTTATTCTATAGTTAAAAAAGAATAGGAAACAAAAACAACCAAAAGGAGGCCAGTTTTATTATTAGCAAGGAGGCGGCCACTGAGGTGCAATTAGTAATGAGCATTTGGAAATAAAGTGCGCTAGTCTGAAAAATTAATCCTCAATATTTTCTTCTCTCCCTTTTTCCCAGTGCAACTTTAGATTTGATTAATAGGAAAGGGCAGTTGGCGAAACTCTGGTAAGTGGGTGTCTTCTACTTATTTACATTCTTCCAAACACTTGCCTATGACTTAGCTGATACTGTGAAGCTTTACAGCTATCAGTGTATACTAGAGAGGTGGAGGGTGTACGTGAGAGAGGCAGAGATGACATTTCTCTGCTTGGATGCCATTTTGAGTAGTTGTTAATGGAAGAAAGATAACATTTAAGCCTTTTCTACACCAGGGAAATTTTGCTAGTATTTTCCATTAGTGGGTCAGCTTTACAAGCGTGAGCAATGTTAGAAGCCCAAGCAGGGATAGGCCATCAGTTGCTTCCAGTTTTTTTAAGTGCCATGTTGATTAGACCTGCTCAGAGCACTGTTGGATCACCAAGTGTTTAAAATGTTGATGGCACATATGCACTAAATACAAGTGGGATGGAATGGATGTTAGAAACGAGTTGCAAAAACTGCCCTAGTGTAGATCTTAGGGGCTAATCCAGCTCATAGTACAAATCACACAAATACTAGATCATTATCAAGTGACCATTCACATGGCAAAGAACATGTTTGCCAGAGATCTGCTAAACTTTCACAAGGAAGCACAAAACCAGAGTGAAATTTGCCTGAGTCCAGGCTTAGTTTCAAACCTGAGTCATAAACACTTCTGGCAAGCTTAGGCAGAACATCAAATTAACCTGCACTGAGTCTTCCCCCAAAGATGCAAGGTGGTGATTTATAGTGCATCAGAAACCATGTGGTTTTGATCTTAAATCAAGAACGCAGATTTTATTTCAAGTGAACCACAAAAAGTGGGAAAATCAAGGAGTAAAAAAATCTATCCAAAATGAATCCTTCACCTCCCAATACTGGTTGAACACTAGGTTCCTTCATGAACCACACTAGCTGAATTTTGCACAGATCAACTATTTATCTTTTTTCCTTCCTTTGCATTTAAAAAAAAATCAACTTGTATAGACCCTCTAAAAGCCCCAGTCATATGCAAAATGTTGGCTGTGCAGAAGAAAATCTATTTCTAGTTAAATTCTTCCTTGGCACTGTGGACGTGAGTTATTTTCAATAATAATTCAAGTTTACAGGATAGCCTTATCATGGGCTAATGCAAATTAATGCTTTGAGTCATAAGTGTTTCCCTTGGAAACAGTAATTTCAAGTTAACGTCTCTTGATGTGAAATGGAGTGCAGTGTCACAAGCTCTCTCTCACCAACCTACAAATTAACTCGTGTCCCCACTGTACACAAATATGGATGGCATCCCACTTTACTTCTTCATCTTAAGCTATAGGGCCAAATTCTTTGCTCTCAGTGAATTTGACAGGTTAAACTGAAAGCTAAAATTGGAGTATAAGGCCTTATGTGGCCATTAGTAGTAACAGGATGGAGAAACTGCTAACGCCTGCAGAAAATTACTACAAAAATGATTTCTGTAAGATACAATATTTATCCCATGCCCAGACTCATTTGAGCAAGTGTGTGGTATGTGTGTGTTTGGGGGAGAGGGACTTTACTCTTCTAGGCAATGAACATAATGAAGAATTTAACACACAAGGCCTTAAAATGATGAACTAAAAACGTTGCTTTTGGGGGTTTCAGAAGTACCCAGGGATAACTGGTTACCTGCCCAAGTTGTTGCCCACCAAAGTACAAAGAAGGTATTTGCCATGATAACAACAGCACATTCATCTAGAGTTAGAGTCATAAAGAATAAGGGCAGAAGGGGCCAGCAGATCATCTCACCTCCTGTATATCACAGCCCACCAGCACCTGCATCCAACAGAGTTGTTGGATCAAGTTCAATTTTCCCATCAACATTTATTACCATTATAAGAGACCGAAGAAAATTAAGAGAAAAAAAAAAAGATAACAAAAGCAAGTAGAAAGAAAATAATAATGAGACAAACATTTGTTGTTTCTTAATTGTATTGAGGACTCTTGTGTGACACACTGGGAATGAATCAGTGGTGGGAAAAATAACAGGGAACACAGGGGTTGTGATGCCATCTTCCACTGCTAGGGAGCCAAATGGCAGAGTGTCAGTGGTGCTATGAGCCACAGGGGTGTAAGGCAGTTCAGCAGAGAAGCCTCAGGACAGCTTTACCAGCAACGCTTCTCTGCGTGGATCCCGAAGTAGGCAGCTGGGTTCCAACTACAATAGAAGAGATGGGCAATGGGAGGAAATCCCTGTTCTTCTGGAAGTTCATGTGTAGAGGGTGGGGGAATGCACTGGCCAGTGTGAGGGGACCTATTTGAATTGAGCTTAGATTTCTATGCTATCCTTGGTAGTGCAGGAAGGGGCCAGTGTGCCCTGCAGAGATCTCTGACCTGAGTGAGCACAGAATGAAGTCAGAGTACAGAAATTGGTGGCAAAGGACAAGATGGGGTGATCAGGGAAAGAAAAGACCAAGGCAGCGATGGGAGTGGGGATAAAAGGGAGTATGACACTGGAGGACGGGGGAGAGGGGAGTAGAGAGAGATTAGAAAATAGAGGAAAGAGGGATGGAGGATAGAGCACCAAGGGGCAGGGAAAGCAGCAAATGGAAGTGGGGTCAAGATAGGATAAGGAGGGGGAGTGCAATAGTGGAGAGATACAGGGGAAGTGGACAGAATGTAATAAAAGGGCAAGGAAAACAAGAGGCAAAAAAAAGAAACATGAGAAGGGGAGATGAAAGGAAGAAAGAAATGGAAAAATAAAGAAGAGTTAAAAGAAGACAACCAGGCTGATGGGAATGATGGGTAGGTTGATGGTGTCAGAAGAGCTAAATGATGTAGGAAGGAAAAGAAGCAGGGAATGGAAAAGTGTGCTGCTTCCTTTGGGAGTTGGTGGAAAGGGAGACTGTACAACTGACCCTTTTGGACTGTGCCTTGTTGATTAGAGAAGGGGAAGAGGGTGACTGATCACGGAGGATGTTGGGGGGCAGATATGAATAAAAATTTTCTGTCAGCACTTTCCTTGCACAATGCCAATATGTGGTCTCCAATATTTGTTTTTTGAGACCACTCCAATGATATAGGACACCAAGCAAGGATTAAAGAAAAAATACTTGGATTAGGATTTACGTATACGCTTTGACTTTATAGATGTCTTGTAACACCCCAAACTTTATAAAAGCAAGTAAAAAATAATAAATAGCCTTCTATGAAGCTGGGAACACAGTGGCAAATCAGATAAGAGGAGGTTAATGAAATCAGAGTTCATAAAATTGAAGTGTAGCTGTATTAAAGAGAATGAGTTTAGATGGGAGAATATGAGAAAGCTTTCTAATTGCAAGTACAATTAAACAACAATTGCAAGATAGGTCAGTCGAGTATTCAACGACAGATCATATCACGCATTCAGAGGAAGAGCACAAGGGATAATGGGTATGCTTACACTGCAGTGTAAGCCCAGCTCAGACTCTGGCTTAAGCCCAAACACCCCTCCATCTACACACTGTTCTGTCTAACTTGGGCCCATGCCCCAAATCCCTGCAGGCATGGAGGGTTCACAATCCATCATTTTGCAGTGTGGATGCAGCTCAGGCCCAGACCACACAGACTTAATATATGGAGATATACCTCTCTCATAGTGCTGGAACGGACCCTGAAAGATCATCGAGTCCAGCCCCCTGCCTTCATTAGCAGGACCAAGTACTGATTTTGCCCCAGATCCCTAAGTGGCCCCCTCAATGATTGAACTCACAACCCTGGGTTGAGCAGACCAATGCTCAAACCACTGAGCTATTGGGTTCTGAGAGTCTGCCAACACTATCCCACAATTCCATGGGAGAGTGCAGCCTCTGGCTTTTCCATTCCAAAACTGTCCAATTGGCTCCCAGGAAATGGAAGCAATCTCCCTGGTTGAAGTACAGCTGCTTAGCATTTAACCCTTCCATTTTGTTCTGACCATCGTGCTGCAAGCAGAGTGAACCTTCTTCTGCATTTGTAATGGCCACTGACAAGACAAAGTCCTTTACCAAGCATGCTGCTGGCTGTGTTTCTGAAACATGTAGGGTGGACAGTCAAATTTTTTGACACTGCACCATGAACCAGAGCGATAGCAGCCACAGCTGGGGAAGGTACTAGAAAGACTGGGATAGGGTGGTTTGCCTCAGGTATGCCTACTGCAGTGTGGATGCTGGCACCCCATGTTTGGAGCCTGAGTCCATAAATCCTAAACACAGGGTCAATTTGCAGTGTGGACGCTCAAACCTTGGGCTTGAAAACCCAGGGTCCATGGACTCAACTACCACTAACCCTGTGCTTACATTGCAATTTAGACTTACCCATAGTGTATAAGATAAAAGGAATTGGCTTTACTATCCTACGAGGGGCCTTTCAGACAAACTATAGAAGGCATTACCCCTTCAACATTCAATACATCTTTCTAGCATCAAAAAGATGTTTCTTATTGTCAATAGATGACTTATTTTGTACAACTCTAAATCAACTTTATGAATATGAACAAAATGTACAATTTTGGTTTTTGCATTTGGCACAGATAATTCATCTTGAACAGAACGGATAGGATTTACGGGAAGATTTCATTTGATATTTTGACCTAGATACTTCAGAACAATTGAAAACACACACACACACACACACACATAAACACTTCAATGAATTATATTTGCAACTGAATTTATGATGTCCAGGGATATCACTGTAATGTACAAATATCACTTCTCCCTTCTGGATATTTGTCTTGTGGCTTAATTCTTAAAATTGTTCAGAATAAGATGCAGCACATAAAGTGTCTGGATATCATTTCTCTTAAGTACTATAACATGTTTAAATCATAATGTACATTACATTGCAACACCTTGCTTTTCTTCCAACTATTGGCAATTCTATTCCCTAAGGACCATCATTCTTTAGAGAAAATAAAAGATTTCATCTGTAACAATCCCAAAGAGAATTCTTGCACTTGAGGTGTTTTTTAAAAAGACAATTTACACAGAAGAGTAAGGCTGTTGATGTGATAATTGAGAACCACTTGGTGACAATGTCTTTCTTTTCACAATTACTACCGTTATCTTTGTTCTATGGAAGAGGAAAATAGAAGGGCTGGCAACATTTCCTGTGGCCAAATGATGAAGGAAAATAGGCTGCTGCTTCCAGAAGCTTGTTGATTAAGCACAGCAAAGAGGGAGCTAGCCTTGGGCCACAGAAATAAAGAGTAATTAGCTCGAATGACAGTGGTGGTCATAGCGTCATGCAAGTTAGAGCTCTCCTCAGGCTGCCTTAACTCTACCTGGGGGTCTGCCATGTTCCTGTCCCCACCCTCTTCATTTTTTTAAGCCAGTGACTAATCAGGAAGTAGGACATATTGGTTTTCTGAGTCGAGATTTCCATAAGCTCAAACTGCAGGTATTTATTTCTAAAAGCAATCATGTATTTAAGTTTTTAGAAACAACCTGATTCAACAAACAGGTTGCTAACTTGTTAGACTTTGCCCAACAGGGTAAATTATTCTACTCACAGCATCCCACCCTTGTATCTCTGTGACACACAGGCACAGTCCTGATGATAATGTTTCAAAACTGTGATGTAAGCTACGGATACATCACAGCATTGTAGCCTTGTATTGAAATACCATCTAACATAATGAGACAATATGATGAAGTGTCATTGGCTGCTGAAAGTGCTTTTAGGACCTGGAATATTCCACATGATACCAGACGTCTTACAAAAACGGGTGTGTGATCCAGGAAATAGCAGGGTCAGGGGTAGCTCTTGCCAAACGTACTTCTGGAATATTTAAAAAATGCATTCACATAGGGTGAAATTGACCCCTCCTGAATGACTACTGAGTAACTGGGCTCTGTCTGGATAGGATGAGGAGGCAAAATGCAACCTTCCCACATGAAGCTTTTGAGCAAGTTTGGCTGGAATAGCAGCTGCTGCTCCACTACACCAGTTGTACAGAACACTGGGGTCACTGAATCCATGCAGATATGGACTCACTAGCCTTCCTCTGGCCCACTCTATCGTGCTTTTTCATACTGGGATACACAGGGCTGCTGCAGAGAACATTTCTGCAGCATGAAGAAGGTATAAAAGCACCCTTCTATGACTGCTGCATCTACTTTTCCTCTGTAGAGCCCCGATGTGGGTCTTTTGACTAATTTCACCTAGAAGTTACAGGGCAGCCCCTTTCTAAAAACATTCCACACAGTTCAAAAGTTTTCCCTTTTATAGCACTGAGCTTTCTCAATCCTTTACAGAAAATAGCTCTGTTTAGTTTTTCATAGAGCAAGTCCAGCAGTATTTGTACAGCTAACAAGTCAAGCCATGAACATCAGTGGGTTTTCCTCTCCAGAAGAAAGGTCTATAAGTCTGGAGACCTGTATGCCTTTCCCAACTCTGCTGTTTACTCTCCGTGTGACCTTGGGCAACTTACTCAACCTCTGTATGCCTTAATTTTTGAAATTACAGGTCAGCTGTAATGTTGGACGAGTGATATTTCTGAAATCTCTGGATGAAAATACTGAAGTTCTAATGATTTTGTATTAAACATATTCCTATAATCAGATCTGATTTCACTGAACATTATTTTACATGTATATGTCCCTGTATTGCTAACAATCCTAGGATATCATATCGTGCATCAGCTTCAAGAGGGATTAATAGCTGAAAGCAATTTTTTTTCCTCACAATTCTGCCAAACAGCACCAGGGAAAACTGCATATGCACACATAGAGCGACTGTGGAACCACATCTGAGAAGAATGAGTTTAATTCAAATCGTTTTCAAAAGCAGCAATTCCAATTGTTGTAAATGGGAGAATCCCTGGAGAAGCAGATGTTAGTTCTACTGATAACAGTAAAACATCTGAACAAAAATCTTGTAAATATGAGCAAACTTCACTGATGGAGTGAAAGAACTAAAAAGCCACTGCGGCTGTCATTCAGCTTTTTAAAATAGTATCATGTGTGTCATTAAAAAAGAAATATTCTCTTAAATGCCTGTTATTTAGTTTTGAAATGAAAAATATTGAATAGTTAAACTTTATTAAGTGTAAAATTGGTTTTTAGCCCACGTGTGAAATGTTACATACAGGAAAGCAAACTTGGGGAAGTGCTGAAATCAGCTTACTCCAGAGATGTTAAAAATACCAAAACTAAAAGGATGTTTTTAAATTGATTTAAGTGCAGTGAGAGCTTATGCAATGATGATCTCAGAAAGAGGAGGACTGGGGGATGTGATCTGATTAAATAACTGCAACGTCATGCTGATTACAAGACATTCTGTATGTAAAATATAAAGGGGACTTAAAGTGGGAGTGCTTTCCAGCCAATATAAGGCATCTTTACATTGCCAGAAGTGCAAAAGGGCATTACTGTAAAGGCCGCTACAGTATATTGTGGCTCACTGTATCCTAGAACCATCAAGTGCAGCATAGAGCACTGCAGAAAGGTCTGCCAGTTTTCAACTTTGTGTTGCAAAGGAGCAGTATGACTATTAAATAATTATTGTCAACAAATGATAAACTATTTAGGTAATTCTTCAATCGTTGTCCAAGTACACTATTTCACAGAGCTCTGTCAATTTCTGCAGTTTGCTAGGCTAGCTTTTCAGATGGAGTGCCAATATGCACATGTACAGTAAGCCATAACAATGTACTGTACTTGATCCACCACGGTAGGTGTAGGACTGTAGAGCAACTATGCCAATAAGGTGAGTAAACTTCAAATTGGAACTAGATAAGCTTTCTACACTTTTAAGCACATACTGAATTTAGTCGGCCAGATTCTCTCTGCTCAGAGCAAGAGAAGGGGAGGGGCACCAGGAGCTGTTTATACTTCCCTTAATTCTCAGAGTCGTCTTTCATCTGTACTAGCCTTGGAAATATATAGAGCAGCTTCAGGGCTGCTCTAAATTCAGCCACTAGTGTTGGGTCTTTAAAAGGACTATGTCTCTGCACAATAGGCATAGTGGAGTTACACCAGTTGAGAATCTGGCCCATTAGTTTTAAAGCAAGAATCTATATATTTCAGTTCCCATGCAGATTTCCATGTTATTGATCCATAGAGTTTATGGACATAAGGGACAATCAGATGATCTACTCTGGCCTCTATATTTTTTAGAGATAGAGAGCAATTTAAAATATTGGTGCATAGCACTACTTCTTAATCCTGCAAAGGAGCACAGTGCTAAATTTTATCCTAATGAAAGTTACAAAAAGTAACATTCTATTTATTGTATCCCCTTTTATAATATATTTCTTCCTTACAAATTTTGTTGAAATAAATTAGGGCTCCATTCAGAATAAATTTGGCTCCATAGGTGTAATAAAAAATTAACTGGCTCCAGCCAACCCATTACCTTCCTCAGATGCTTTGCTTCAGCTATCTATTGTCATATGACAGCATATGACATATGCCCAGCATATGACAGCATATGACATGGAACCCTCTAAATAGACTAGATTAGGCCCCGATTCTGTAAAGCTTTAGGCACATGCTTAACTTTATGCCTTGTAAATCGTCTCACTAAGTCAATGGAAGTACTCACATTTCATAAAGTTAAGCATGCACATATAGCTTTGCAGCACTGAGACATTACATTTAAGACAAAGCAGAGCACAAAGGGCAATCTTAGCTACCGACAAGGATGGCTACAATAGGGCATGACTTTGTCATTAAAATAATTGTGGTTCTCTGGCACATTAGCAAAATGTGGCTAAATCTCAATAAATATTTTTGAAGAAAAAAAATCTTAGGTTTCAGGCCACATGTTTAACATGTAATTGTAACAGATTTTACAATAACAAACTACATTGGTAAACTACATTGTGATTTGCAAGCGTGACATTAGAAGAAGGAGCAAGTAGTATAAATGTTTGAGGATGTAAAGATATTCACCATCTTTAATTACCCTTGAATAGAAGTAAAAGTTGCCATATCTTATTGGTAATCAACCCCATTTCAAATGTCAAATCACATTGGGTTATTCAACAACTCATCATGGGATGGCTGTAAGTCATCTCATTTCTCCAGAGACTTTCAATTGCAATTAAGGCTATTGAAAGAAACCTGGCAGATTTGTCTTCTGAAGAAGACCTTATTGAGAGTTGTGCAAAAGCTATAGAATTCATACTCATGCTGATAGAATGTGCTCTGTTTGCAATTCATTCAACCTTTTCTCTGATTTTGATGTATCTTCACAGAAATTTCCCATAAAACAATTGTTCTAAGGTACTAAAACCAGGTATTTTTTCCCTCTGTCTATTGGCAAACTGTGTATTCTCTCTCTCCATTTCCCAGTCTCAGTCAAACTGCAGGGTACTAATAAAACAAGTCATGACTAACAAATTAAATTTCCTCTGTATTAATCTTAAACTCTGTGAGATTTATCAGGGTCTCTGATTCTTGGTTATAATGTGAGCAAGTATTCCTATCTAATGATCACATATATCACTAGGCGATAAAGTTTTGATAACAGATCTGTTGTTGTACTGCAGCAATAACAACAACATTCTGAGGTGAGCTTGACTCATTCTGGTCATGCCTCAAGGTTTCATTGTCCTGGGTCAAAATATAAAATATTATTTACATGTTCTGGAATTTCTACTTACCCCAAAATGCACAATTAGTCATTCTGTGGGACTTTAATATCCTCTATTCTATCAGGGTTCAAAAAGTGCCAAAAGTCACAGTTCTAACAAGTTCAAAGATGCTGTAGAAATGCAACTGCAGTCCTTAACCATAGTTGAAACTGCATCTTTTTGAAGATTAATTCATAAAATGCAACATGAATTATTAGAGTATAATAGCTTACATTAAATTTCTTGGCTCATATGAAGACTGACTCAAAATTAACCTGAAATCCACACAGTACTGAGGATAGTGGATCCAATCCAGTGACCATTACTCGTTTAAGTAGTCCTTTCGTATAAGACAAGTCACTTAACGGACATCAATGGGCAAACTTGAAAGTGTGAGTTAGGGTGGGAGGACTCGATCTATTGTATAACTGTATAGTTACCACAGTTATCACTATTCTGTGTAAAGATGCACCAGACTCACTCTCAACTTATACTTTCCTTTATTTTACTATTGGCTTTCATTTTTTTCATGTATTATTTATGAGTTTCGGTTGACTATTGTGTTACTTATATTTTTTGTGTGCAGGTTAAAACCTGTCACGGATAAAATGTACAACCCTAATTCATGTTGAGCACTTTCATTGGCTTGATTTTGCCACCCTTACATATGTTAAGTGCACCTTACTCCTCAAGGGATAGCTTGCTGTGCATCACTTATGCCCTGACTTCACTTAGAGCTATTCCTGGGGGTGAGTGTTCAGTATAAGGATTGCACAGCTTAGCCCTGCATTTGTACTTTTGTCTTCATGGTCACAATTCTGATCTACACTAGGGCCCTGTTTAGGGTGACCAGATCACCAAAGAAAAATATCGGGACGCGGGGGGGGGGGGTGACGTGGGGGGGGGGGCGTCGCGGGGGGGGGTGACGTGGGGGGGGCGTGGCAGGGGGCGGGGCCAAAAAAAAAAAAAACTTCCTCCGCAAGTGCTGGAGGGAGGCCCGGGAGACTCAGGGGAAGCGCGGGGCCGGGGTGAGTAAGAGTCCGGCCTGGTCCCGAGCAGGCAGGACTCAGTCGGGTGGTAAGGAAAGGAGGGGGGCGGCCCGCGGGGCCAGGCGGCGGTTGTTCTCCCCCCCGGGCAGCGGGACTCGGGAGCAGCCGCTGCTGCAGCTCCCACTGCCGCGGGGGAGGAAGCGGCCATGGCGCTCCGCGGCTGCGGCTCTGGCGCCCCCGAACCCCCCGAGCCGGGGCCTGCTGCGGGGACCCAGCAGCGCGTACGCTGCGCCCAGCCCAGCCCCTGGCCAGTCGCGTCTGGGCTGCTGCCCAGCTGGTGCTATCCCGCGGCGGCCCCGGAGTGGGGGCAGCAGGCCCCAGCCCCCCCGTCCCGCAGGGGAACGAACGGGGCTGGGCGGCCGATGCCTCCACCCCGGGGCCGCCGCGGGATAGCACCAGCTGGGCAGCCCAGACGTGCCTAGCCAGGGGCTGGGCCCAGCGTACGCGCTGCTGCAGGCCCCGGCTCGGGGGGTTCGGGGGCGCCAGAGCCGCCGAGCGCCATGGCCGCTTCCTCCCCCGTCGCCTGGCCCCGCGGGTCGCCCCCCTCCTCTCCCAACCACCCGAGTCCTGCCTGCACTGCGCCAGGCCGGACTGTTACTCACCCCGGCCCCGCGCTTCCCCTGCGTCTCCCGGGCCTCCCTCCAGCGCTTGTGGAGGGAGGGGGAATGGTGAGCCCGGGGAAGAGGCGGGGATTCGGGGAGGGAGCCAATCGGGGGAGGAGGGGGCGGAGTCGGGGCAGGGGGGGGGGCGCGAGCACTTCCGGGCTCGAGGCTCGGGGCATTTCCTTGTTTGTCCGGTTGTCCCGACCGCATGTCGGTCGGGACGCGGGACAAACAAGGAAATATCGGGACGGTCCCGATAAAATCGGGACGTCTGGTCACCCTAGCCCTGTTGTGCCACTGATATTGTAAAGAGGCCTTAAAGTGAGTGTAAGCACAACTTGTGCCCACTTTAAGGTCCAGATATTCAAGGTCAGAGCAGTAAAAAGGGGCTTTAGTATCAGTGAGAATAAGGCCCACTGTGTGAGTGCTATATACATCTTATTATGGCATCTCAAATTAGTGAAAATGTTTCTAAAAGTGTAACTCAGATTAATGTGATTTAAAATATGTTTGGGATAAAAGCTGCATGTAAGGAGAAGCAGTGTCAAAAGGTAAAATAAAAGCATCGCAAAACCCATTTTATTTGGGAGGACCATTGAACCAAATTTATGAAACTAGGATTTTAATGAATTAAATGACATTCTTATTTATTATGTACTAATTTCAAATTTTACTGAAAAGTCCTATTGAGAATTACCAAATTTCTATACTTATAGAAAAACAGCACTTCATACATTCTGAACTATGCTATTATCTACACATGTGCTGCCTTTCTCTAAAAATATATAAATTTGGTATTTGCCAGTAGAATTATTACAATTTAAAAATGGATAAATAATGAATAGTAATGCCATTTCTTCATTAAAATTCCACAAAAGAAAAATATATACTCGTTATCCCTCTCATGAATTCAGCCCATTGAAGGGTCATAAATAATTGTGCTTCACAATTGTGTCTAATTAGCAATGAACTTAATCCAATGCATCCAGAAGCCTGGAGCAAAGGAATCTTTAGTTTGCTTTATGTCACACTCTCAGTGACAAAGGTCTGATTTCAGAATACACCTTTGCTGATAAGAGCTAATGATGGATCTTCAAAGATTAGTGTCACATACAAATGTCAGATACTGTCATTTAAAGAACTGATTCTTAGCCACTCCACATATGGAACTTAGAGTTAGCTTAATGGGAGTTTAGCAAATGTAGTGGCTACTAAATGGGTCTTTAAAATATTACTTTATAATGAAAAATTATCATAGCCAGAGATGTGCATGTATTTTACTCCATAATGCAGACTGTCCTGCAGTGCTGTTATGTTATTCCCAGAAGTATTGCTTTCTGGGATTACTCCTTGGAATCAGTTAAAGCATTAGCATCTCTTGTGGGGAGTGGGAATTCCAGCAAGAAAGGGTTGTGTAAAGGTACAAAATGGCACTTCCTTTATCAGCTTGGTGCAGTACCACCATATTTGGAGAGTCATTGCTCATATTTTATTCATTGTACAGGGCTAATCTATTAGATCTGACACTGTGTGTATGTATTTGTGTCCATGCTTTTTTTTTCCTAGAAGAATTTGATAGACACAAGCAGGAAGTTTTAGAAAGAAATTGAGGAGTAGAGCTGATTGAAAAATAAGAGAACAAAATTGGGGATGTTTCATTTTTTATCCATTGTTTGTAAAAATTGGTAATTTTGATGAAAAAAAATCTAATATTAATATTAAATTTTAGAAAATGTTGACAACTATGTTGAAGAATAATTGCAGCCTGTCACTTTTCTGCTTGGCTCCTCTTCTTAACTCAGAAGGAGACAATATAATTCCTTCTATCTGCATCTAACAAAGGGGTGAATCATACAAGATCTTGAACAAGTTGACAGAGTTTGATTCAAAGCCACTCAACACAACCAAAAGCCTTCTTGGCACCACCAAGAGAGGATCAGTGGAATGTTCTCATAACTGTGTGTGGTTCATAAGATGAAAGGTCATCCCAATAGCCTCACCGACTATAAATACTACGGATTCTCACTGATTGGAGTAACTGAAAGCTCATAGTGACTTCAATGGCAGCAGAATTGGATCCTAAATCTAGAAGACAGGAGGGAAATTGATAAAAATGTTACATTGAATATTCAGTAAGACATTCAAAGCTGTCTTCACATCACTCAGGATAATATTATATTAAAAATAAAATCTCTTTATAAACCTGCCACAGGAAAGGGAAACATTTCTAATGAAAAACACCAACATTTTAGGAAAATCCACTCAGAGACGCATTGGGACCTGGAATCTGATTCACCACTGTCTTACTCCAGGTTTATGATGGTATAATTCCATTGAAAGTGAAATTACATCAGCATAAACCTGGAGTAATGCAGAGATGAATCAGACCCCTCGTCTTTCATTTGTCTACATCATCTGGCTGGTTGTTAATCTCAGTTTCCCACCTACCATCATTCTTCTGGTCTCAGATTTTGAGGTGAAAATTTTGCAGTGTTAACCAACAGCCAAAACTAAAAATAGGTTAAACTATATCTTCACTTTTACAAAATGCACTCTATCATTTTGTTAATAACTCACATTAACATGCAGTGCAAGGAGAGCACTGTGCTCTATCTTTGTTATTTCAAAGCTCAAGACCTCATGTATTCTTTCCTTCAGAAAGTTGTTTGGTGTTCTGGTCCAAATCTAAGAAAATGTTCTTTAAAACAGTCTCAGTCCTTTTAATCTCTATCCTAAATTCTACTTGCTCCTTTTGTTCTTCATTAGGTTTATAGCCTCTTATCCTCTACTTGTCTTTTCCTTTCTGTTCACTCACTGAAATTGATTGTTTAGTCTCTTTGGATTTCCACTTTTCTTCTTGTGATGAAACTTGAATATCAATAAGCAGGTGACAATAAGGTTGATGTAAAGAATAAAATGACCATGTGCTTAATAGATATTTCTCACCTTCTAGGCATATTCTTATGCCTGAAAGCATCATGAGATGCTCAGAGAATAATATATATTTGAACATTTCTCTTAGTGTGGATTCTCCATTACTGGAGATTAGGTGGTATAAAAATTAAGATAGAAATACAAAATGGCCTATATCTCATTCATCTCTGAAGAGTTGTAATGTCTATGGTGTCTATCACATGCCTGTACTACTGCTCCCCTCTACAGATTTGTCTTTAAGCTTGATGAAAATCCTAAATATAGTCATTGTTTTTGTCTCTTCCCAACTAGTCAGTCATCAGTAATGCTGTCATCTTTGTTCTTTGTACATTTTCAAAGGGGCTTAAGCTCTTACTCTCACTGATTTGATGTTATCTGATTCTTAAACCATCGCCAGCTATGAAACATCTAAGTCTGTTATGAATAGTCATTTAAACAACCAGTACTTCTTTATGAGACACCAGCAGGTTATTTGATTATATTACAATCACATGCCTTGGAACTGAACTTTCCTGTTACCAATGAAAAGCAGAGGAGGGGGAGGAGGAAAAGGATTTTTGCTTTTCTTAGGGAGGTTTTTTTTTAATCTTATAAAACTCATACAGTGAGCACACTAGACAATGTCTTTGTTGAATTTATGCCATCAAACAGTTTAACACAAAACATAATATATTTTTAACTGGCATTATCTTAGAAAACAAAGACAGACTCCAACAGATTTCCTAAGTAAAAGCCTCTCATATCACAGCTTCAACTAAAATAAACATCCCTTTTGTTTTTCCTTTATACCCCAAAGAACAAAGAAAAGGCTAAAAAAGACAAACTCCCTGATGGACCAAATTTACCTAAAACAACAGCACAGGACAGCATTAAAAAGATACCTGCTCATGCCAAATTAAGAAAGAGTGACACAGACATGCTCATGTCATCCTATTTCAATCCTGAAATATACAGATCATTGAATGAGTAAAAACTGTAAAATAAAACTGTAAAAATGGCTCTTTTGACATGGGGATAGGATAAAAGATCACATGGAGGAAGGGGAAGAAATGATGGTTTGTGGTTAAGTAAACAGACTAACTTCAATTCCTGGCCCTGTGTAATCTTAGTCAAGTCACTTAGCCTTACTGTGTCTGAGTTCCCCATCTCTAAAATGAGCATAATAGTACTTTCCTGCCTCACAGGGGTGTTATTGGGATAGACCCACAAATATGTGGAAGGTGTTCAGATACTGCATTGATAGAGCCGTATAAATAGGTAGACAGCACCCATAAACCATTTCATTCAGGACACATCCTTACATTATCTACCTCTGGTGTGAGATGTAGGTGTACAAATATATTGTAGTGGCTTATTACTGTTGTATGGGATTTTAAATCTTTTCCATTTAGACATTTACAGAAACTTGTCAAGCATGCCACACATAGCAGCCACCACTAAAAAGCGAACATTTACAAACTGTTGCCACACATCTGTCATATCACAGTTATTTCTGATTCGAAGTTTGTTTAGGGAAATACTACAGAATCTTATAAAGCACAGTGATCTTTGATTGGTGTTCACTTTTTAATTAGCACCATGATAAACTGAATAACTAACTAGATAACTAAATATTGTCTACATCCCTACAGGGCAGGCCTGGGGGGCAAGGAAGGGATGGAGATCAGGAAGGTTGCCCTGATGCCAGCTTCTGGGGGCACCAACTCAACCTCTGGGTGTGAGGGCACATTGCACATCATTCAAGTATTTGGCCTTCTGTTTTTTAGGGGATTTTTTTTTTTTTACTTGGCCAGTCAGGGGGCCAAACTGGACCTGGCTTGCCCAATAACTACTGGGGAAGTATTCACACATTTTCACCTAGATTTAGCTTGCAAACCTGGATGTGCAAGATATGTATTTGCATATACAAAGCACATAAAATCTATGCAAAAATTATTGCCCATTTGCACCCATGGTTGTCTGGCTGCATATGACTATATAAAGTTTTTGTTGCTGCAACTTAGGTGCAGAGCTCTGAAAATTTGCCCGTAATGTCTAGTCACCAGTGAAACTGAAATGAGGACAGCTCCATGTAAGATGCTTTCTGATTTCCTTGAAATACACTCAGCACATTTTTAAATGATTTTAATTCTACAGTACTTTTAATATAACCCTTTAAACATGAGGGAACACAAAAGGGAAGGTTAATTGGAATGGCTAATTAAACATAGTGAAATTAAAGAACTGGAACACTGGGAGTTTGTTTTGATATTTAGCAACTTCTCATAACCCTAAGGACATTGATTTAGCCCAAGGTCTGGTATTGTTATAAATTGCCACGTAGCCTGGAGACCCAAAGGAGAGACAAAAGGGTTGAGAGCTTGTAACAACTGATTCCCAAAGGAGCAGTAATAACAATTATAAGCCACATTATTATTTGCATTAGTTAAAAATAAATCCATATTTCAGGTTTTAGTCATTTTATACTGATCAACTAGGCTATGGAGACAGAGACAGTTTGCAACTAAGGCAAAAAGGATCTCAGGATCCAAGAGGCAGATTTCATATGTCAAAAGACTGTCATCTTTGGACCAAGAGCCATAGACCATTGTTTTTCACTGCATAGTTCCCAAATGATTTGAATGACTAACAAAAATCTGGGGATTCCACCCCAAGGAGGTAAAAGCTCAAGGCTTAAGACCTTAAGGGGCTCACTCAAAGAGAGCAGAAAGGAGTCAAACATGCTACTAGCCCTGTAAACATGACACTCACTTTGGACTAGATTCTGCCACTCCTGCTCATATTTACTCTGTGAGTAGTCCCACTATTCATAGCATTCTGGGCTCTCCATGGCCTGTCACCACTATCGAGAAGTAAACTCCTGCCTCTGACTGGCCCATGATGCCAGTCTCCATTGTGCACTTGTTACATTTTCAAAGAAGCACCTTATACTTTCTCCCCGGCTGCCTCTCGTGGCTGGGAGAATCTTCCTGTAAACATCCTTCAAATCTCTATATTTTCCGTGATACTTACAAAAAATACCCCCCATCAACAGCTAGGATCATTGTTTCCTTGTACTCCTATGTCTGTATCCATGCATTGTATCTTACCATAGTCTCGATTGTAAGTTCTCTGGGGCAAGGGACGTCTTTTTGTTCAGTATTTGTATAGCACCTTGCACACTGAGGCCCTGCTCCATGACTAGGGTGAGCCAATCAAATAATAGACTTTTTGATTCATTGGCAAGTCCAAAAGATTGGAAAAAAATCATTTGGGGTTAAACTGAAAACAAATGTTTTCAATTTTTTGGGCAAATTGAACAATCAATATACATTTTGTTTCATTCGACCAAAGACAAAATGTTTCATTTTTATTTCAAGCTTTCTGAAACGTTTTTGCATTTTAAAAATGAAATGGAATGAAGTTTCTAAATGAAAGTCAGTTTCAAATAAAAAAAATGGAAGCACTTCATTTAGAAAATGTCAAAAAGAAACATTGAGCTTTTCAGAATTTGTTTTTAAATAAAAAATTTGGTGTTGCCAAATCTGCATTCTTCACCACAAAAAGTTTAGCTGAAAAATTGCACCTAGGATCTACAGTAATACAAATAATAAACAACATCAATAACAATATAAGATATTCAAAGGAGTCTATGGGTGACAGAATCTAGTTCAATGCAAATGACCATACTCTCCTATTACTATTGCTGCTACCCATTCCGCTACCCATTAGGTATTAACTTACTGTGCAAATAGTCCCACTCATTTCAGTGGAATTACGTGTGGGGTAAGGTAGCTCCCAACATGAGTAACGACGGCAGAACATTCGACCAAACTTTGCACACATAACAATGTCAGTCTTGCAATTGGATCTGTGTCTGAGGCTCCTTATGCCCCTATAGAGCTTCATTGAAATCAACAGGGCTCTGTTTTCTTTCTATGATACCTTCAATAAAGACCGAAAGATGGGTAAAAGTGAAAGAACAGGTCCCAACACCTTTGAACATTAGGTACATTTGGATTGGGAACAGAATTGTGAGGTTTAGTTCCCATCTCCACAAAGAAGCTCTACTGGTGTTTTCAGGTATCCAAATGAATCTGTCTCTTGCTACATATAACTGATTCCATGAAAAGATAAATAGCATTAAAGGGTCACATGACCCAAAAATTACACTTTGAAAGAATCTGTAGAAAAAGATATTCGGACACTGGCTAAATACTGACCCGTTGAGAGAAGTTAGGCCTGTGGTACATTGTATTTGCTGCCTCCCTTCCCATTGCATGTTATTTACATAGAAGTTACAGATGTTTTTGGGGGGCCCTGAGTTGGAGCCCCAGTACAATGGTCCCTCCTCTCCTCACTGGTCTCATCAGCCCTGCATAAATATGAGTGCATGCAGATCTACAAGTATGCTGTTTCCATAACACTTACAATTGCCAGACAGCAGTGTCAAGAAGCCTTTGTCCTCTATAATGAAACATTTAACTGAAAATGTATCACTAACAATCAAATATTATACTGAGTAAAACCCAACCGCAATCCAAAAACTCAAGGACTTACTGCTGAGATGGCTAACAAATTACTCCCCATTCCTACAGATTTTGCAAAATTTCATCACCATTGCATTTCAAAAGATTTCCACGGGAACTGCAAATCATCCCTGCAAGATCCTGCAGGAAAGGACAACTTTCCAGCTGTCACTGCACATTTAGAAACATACAAAATGGCTTAGCAATGATTACTTTCACTTTAATTTGTTTCACTCTAATTTAAACTGGAGCAGATTCTGCTCTCAGATACACTGATGTAAGTACAGAACAACTCCTTTGGTCTCATACCAGTATGTATGAGAGCAGAACCCAGCAGAGTGTATTTACATGGATTAATCAGAGCAAGTTAAATCACACAAAAAATAAATGAGATGAAAATTTCTGCACCTATTTTATATGCAGGTCAGAATTTGGAGATTTGTTCTACTCATTTGTTAGTGTTTTAGAACTAGGAAATAATATCTGAGAATTCTTTTCTCTTTCTTGACAAAAAGCGCTAGTCAAAAATTGGAAACCAGATGGCTGCTTATATATTTCCTTTTTTTATTTACTGCAATACTAAAGCCACTATAAAAAAGCAAAGTTGAACAGACAGAGCTAATAATATAATCATTCAAAACACCTGCAAACAGTGCAGATGGGCAATTTCTGTCTGCAAAATCATCAGTGAAAGACCGCCTTCCCATATGGGCAAATCTAGCTGCCTTAGAGCTTCCTAAGCTCTGTCCCTTACCTTAAGAAAACCTGCATTGAGCATATGCAGCCTTTTTATAGCAGAGCAGAAGTGCCTGGATCTGCCTGTTTATTTTAGTTAAATATAACTTAAAGTACTTATACCCTTCTAGCAGTTCATTTGATTTGTCCACTGCATGTCCCAAAAGGGCAGAAACCATGGATTTAAAGGCAAAAAGCAAGCAGTAGAAAAGCAAATAGCTTTTTATCAGGCAGAACATTTGCAATTATTACTGAACCACACACCTGAGTTTCATTCCTAAATGTAAACAAACAAACTGTAGAACAAGGTGTGTGTGTGTGTGTGTGTGTGTGTGTGTGTGTGAGAGAGAGAAAATGTTGTTTCATTTTTATTTTAAAAAAACCCTCATCTTGGCATCACTGTCGTGTTTCATCTCTGATGGTAATATATTTCTAGGGATGGAAAATGAAACACAGGGCATTCTGGAGATAATGCCAGTGCTACCCATTGATTCTGCAATGTGGATGGACTGATTACACGCTGCAAGATCTTTCTCACTTACCAGCTTTTCTTTACTTGAAGTGTCAGACTCACTTCAAACCTCAGCCAGTGGGGAGCCTACCAACTGAGCTTCCCAATCAGAGGAGTGGTGACAGAAATTGAACCTCTTTTGAATTCAGTACAGCATAAGCAGCCTTTGTGGCCCTGAACTTCTCGTTTAATCTTTTGCCCTCTAATTTATATGAAATATTCTCTGCTAATATTAAATATTATTTTTGAGTTTGCATAATTAAGAAACCTTCCATTTCAACTCCAATATTTTACACTAAACTTTTGTAGTTAAAAATGATTCCCCTCGATGATGTATTATGCTGTGTAATACTGTGAAAATGAAAGCAATGATGATCTCAGCTGAGTGAAAAATTTGCAACAAATAATTTATTCGACACATTTAGTCTCTATTGTGTCTTTGCTCTCTACATTAAGAAGATGGTGAAATGACACACAGTTAAATTCAAAATAACCATGTTTACTAATTATATATAAACATACAAGGCCCAGTTTTATACACACGCACACAAACAGTTCAGAGTTGCTCCGTTAGGTTCTGTTGGCTTCTATAATAGAAAACAGAGAGCCCCACCAGAGGTTCCCAAAGTAGTTAAAGAGATACTACCTAATTCCTATATAGTACAATCCCATTTCTGGTTCTGGAATATCCATGACCAGATCGTGATTTCCTGGATTTTTTTCTGTCATTCCAATTTATTCAACAAATACCCTTTTTATTTATTTATTTTTGCTGTATAGATTAATTGTGGATACTTGAAATTCAGGTATGTGGTTTAGTTACAGCCAGTCAGATCATTCACATTTTTTAAAGGTTCCCTGACTGGATAAGTGTACTTGCACTGCAGATAAAAATTCTTGTGTATGGGAGGTAAGGCCCTAGCCCTTCAATAAACTCCTCCTTGGTCAGATGCACGTGCATGAACCACGGAAAGGATCTGTCTACAAGGAGCTTGTTGCAAGAACAGGGCCTTGTTTTTCATTTTCTTCAAATACATGTGCAACTCTGAAATTTGCTTCCTGCAAATATTTCCACCAATGAAAAATTATTCTTTGAACATTCAGGGGAAGGATGAAAAAGGGGCACAAAAAGGGCCACAGTAAACTCATTAAAAGTGACCGCATCCACAGAAAATGTTCGTTAAGTGCCTAGCTGTGGTGAGCAGCATTACTGGGATATTTTGCTGTGGTACACATTGGCTAGAAATAATGTCACCGGTTTAACAAAACTCTTAAAATGATGAAATTTAGGGGTGGGGGGAATCTAGCCAGGTGAAAGACACCCTTCCTGCATCATATTGATTTAAACTGTATGAAAACCAAGTCTCCTGTGCTTAGCAATATCATTGGAGACTACAGATTTTATAATTCCAGCTCTTGTAGGCAGGCAAAAAAGATGTAAAGGCTTTGCTGGGGCCTCCTATAGTGCAGTAGCTGTGTTATTATTATTAAACATCCTCCTTTCACAGTTTCCTGGGTTTCCTAAATGTAACAATAATTTTAATAATTACAAAACTGAGAATACTTTTTCTGTAACTGACTGTGTTCCCTGTTTTCCTCCAAGCTAAAGCTCTTTCATGTAATACATAAAAGAGCAACATTGCTCTGATGAACTAAGACACATGAAATATCTAATTAACATTAAAATATTGTCTCTTGTCATTAGCTTCATTTGCACTTTAAGTGTCAGCTCTTGAGAGAGAGGTTCAAAAGCAGTGACCTGGCCCTTGCACAAAAAAAGTAAAGAGAACTGTATGTAAAATTGTACATACAAACAAAGCTGGTTCCATTTGTACAGTTTTCCTCAAATTATAGATTTAAAACAAGACTCTTTAAAGAAGGGAATATTCCTGTTTTTCATTGGCTTTTATTTCAGAATTTCCACCTCCACCGAACCATAGGAGAATAATAATTTTTGGTGTTTAGAGTGGCAGGTGGTCAAGGTGAATGTAAGTGAGATAATATCCATCTCTTCATTTTTCTCAACTCCACATCAAGATAGACTTGGAGATCGACCTGCTAAATCATCGTCAGTGTGCTCTCTGGTTGATTCCAGTACTCCAGCTCCCCGAGAAGAGTAAGGTAAGTTGACCAGAGAGCGTCTCCTGTCGACACAGGACAGTGAATACACTGCGGTCGGTCAACCTAAGCTACGTCGACTCCAGCTACATAATTCACATATCTGGAGTAGCGTAACTTAGTCAACTTACCCCGGTAGTGTAGACAAGGCCACACTGTAGAGCAATTGGCCAGCATAGCAGCAGCTGATCTCTCCCCATTAGTTTTCAGCCACAAAGGGAACTTTTATTTCTAGTTGGAAAGGTGGAAATTGCAGACCGCACTCAAGGTTGGTCCATGACAGGCTAGCGGGGATGTTCCAGGAGCGATGCAGCTAACATGCTACCTCTGAGAACCAAACACAAGTTAGTAAAACACTTGGTCTCCACTAGACTGGGAAGGAAGGCACCCCAGTACTGCAAAGGCAGTAGCACTAGCCTATATTCAGTATGTACCAAAAATACAGGATTATGCAGTGCTGAGAACAGCATTGTCCTGCTTCTGCTGGATGACAAAAAATCAAATCCTTAATTAATAAAAATTAAACTTTCATTAGAATTTGGACAATGTCGAGTTTCCACCAAGCTCATACGTTACAATGATTCTGCTGTTAGGTGCATGCCCAGTTCACCTCCGTCTTCCATGATGATTGAATTTATCTAGTTGCCTCAGACTGGTGCAACAAACACAGCACTACAGTAATCACCATCAAGCCTAGTCCCCGCTGAAGAAAGAAATCGAGATTGGCTTCAAGGAGGGGCACCTGGCCCCAGGAACTGGGGCCAAATCAGAGGTGAAAACTGCATGGTTGGATTGTCCTTGCTTGGTAAATAAGCCAGCTTGTTGAGTCTAATTGATTTATTAAAACAGATCATCTTTCGCAATCATCCGGATGGGAGCAGGAAGGCAAAGGAAGATCATTATTTTCATTTTAAACTGACCAGTTTGTTAATCAGGTTTTGATTATTAATGTTGCTGGGGAGGTTTCTGCCAAATGAGAGCAGCATTTTTTGTACCTGGCACTAACGTATGCCAGCTCCCTTTGCGGCACTGCTTCATTGCAACATCAGAGCACAGTCTTCCCAAAGGAGCATGGAAATTGGTGTGGACACTTTCCAGCATGAGAACTCGAGGTGATACTGAGCTGCAACATTCTGATTTGGATTTTCCATCTCCCCCAAATTCTGGGGTGTTTGGATCCAGCGTTTTGATTTGGCTCCTTCTAGAGGAAGAGTCTATCAGACTCTGAACACTCTGACCTCTGAAATTTTGTGAGTGTTCAGATGCAAGGCTTTAGTTCTCACCCATCTCCAGTAACAATTCCTCTAACTAACTAACTCTAAGGGCACTATGAACAAGGAGAGAGTGCAGGGAGGTAGTGAACATAGGGTGAGTTAGCAAGTTTGTTTGCTGGCTTCCTCTTCCTTGACCCCCCCAAGCATTCAACAAGATACCATTTTCATGCAAAGAGAGTCTACTCCCATGCTGCAGTAAAATACAGACTTTTAGAAACAATTTGATTTGTCTTTGTGCTGAGATTGTTTTATGGAATCTGTTAATCTCTCTTAAAATGTATTCCTCCGTGGTTTGGTTGGAAACCCAGGAGTTTAGAATGAGATATGCTATACTGTCCCCATTCACTTGGCCAGCAGAGTTCACATATGTTGTTCATTTCTAGTCACGGAAATCTGTTACTGTGGGTGAAGGGACTCCACTACCCTGAGGAGAGGGTATCCTGCTGTGAGCCAGCCAAGGAATGGCACTTGCACCAATTGCAAAGACACTTGTTTTCCTTCCAGGGCTAGAGGAAAGATGTTTGTTATATTGAAGGAGGCAAGGAAGAGCAGGGGACAATACACACATGGTTCAGAAATGTCATTCACAGTGTTTTTAGTAATTTGCTTGTATTAAAGCTTCTTTTGTCTAATGATTAGGATTAAATGCCAAATGTCTAAAACTAATAGTGTCAACATAATTCTCTCAATCTGCAGACTTCTCAGTTGCATTGCAGTTATCCCTTTCCACCTGTAGGTCAAGATCCTATGGATGAGTTTTTCAAACCTGTAGTTACTGCATAGTTCTTTTTGGAGTCCGGTAACGCCTAAAGCAATTGCACCTTAAAATTGCAATGTAATTGCAAACTTGACCTCTGACAACTGACCTTCCAAATCTATTCATTTCCAAACCAGTTATGATTTGTTGGAACTGAAATGTTTTGGTGCAGGGTATCTGTGTTTGAGCCAAACACAGATCAAAGTCACTACCCAAGAATAAAATGCCAAACAATGGCTTTTGCTGAATCAAAGGCACAAATGGAAATTTTTAAAAAACCCTCAAGACAATTATTAATTTTATAGCAGTCAAGTTTAGAACATGTTAAAAATCAATTGCAGGAAAAACACAAAACATATTCTATGTTTAGTTAACACTAAGAATTTGACTTTGACCTACACTACCAAAGCAAAGAAATTCACAGTTAAGACTACATACCTGTATCTAGTCAATACTCGGTTTTTGACTCACCTTTTTTTTTTTTTTTTAACAGGGGTTTGTATGAAATCTTAAGTACCATATGTGCCAGGGAAGAAAAAAAAATCATCAGCAAAAATTAAAAAAAATCTGCCTTATTAATGAGAGAGTTTACACTTTGCACCATCTACTACAGGGTAATGGCCCCATCTGATTATTGATCTTCATTTTCCCTGGTAGTCCTGAAATTGTTCTTTTGAACTACTATAGCATGAGACAAAGATTGTTTTTTTCTCTCCTTTGTTGAAATATTTTGAGTTTGTGGCTCATTGAGCAGAGCATCATAAATTAATGCTAATGACATGCTTAAGAGCAAGTCTATTTGATTTTAAAAATATACACATACTTTCAAATATTTAAAATAAGGAATTTCATGGAGAAAAAACATGCATTTAAATTAAATCACCATTACTTTTTCTAAAGTGCAAAACCCACATCATATAAATATGGCATATCTGTGTGTGCAATTCTATAATCGGCATACACTGTTATGAAAATTAAACAAGCAATTGCCTGCACATTTTGCACATGCTCTTGTGCGCATTAATGGCCTGAAAATATGGCTCAATAATTTTTGAGAGACAGAAGAAAACATACCTGATATTGGAAAATGAGCGCCTAAAGGTACGCTCCTAAATGCATGCTCCAATTTTCAAAAGTGCTAAGCATACAGCAGCAACCACTGAAGTCAATTAGGAGTTAAATTAGTGTAAATTTAGTTTTACTTTTTATAGTTTTATGTTTATATATAATCAAATAATTTTAGTGCAAAGGGGTCAGGAAATCACACCAAGGAGAGACAAATTTCATCCTTTAGCAGATTTTAAAGGGACACTACTAAGTTACAAAATATATATATATATATATATATATATATATATATCATTTATTAAATAAAATCCATACAATCCCCTAATAATTAAAGCTGAAATAATTTTAAAAGCTGAACTAATTTTTCAAATTCACTCTGCTGCAACAGTGAAAACAGGTTGGTCTTTTTATAGTTAGTTTTATTTTCTGGTTCATACCACTGCTATTAGCACTATGAACTTTGGTAGGGGCATCATTTGCTATGGGGAAAGGTAACCCCCACCAGCATTTTCATAGGCATGTATACTCCATATTTTAATCCCAGATTTTGCAGGATATAAATATAATCACATATTACGATTATATTATCTGATATGATGCTGACATCTTTGCCTCCTCCAGATTTTTTCTGAAATGATGCCCCGAAACATTGGGTCAGGTATTTGGTCTCTTAGCTTTGTCAGTGTTATTTGAGAGTGCTCATTGCCCCACAGAATTAGGCCTTTCCTTTGGGGATCTCAAAGCACATTACAAAAGATGGCAATATTATCATTACCCTTCCGTAGATAGAATAAGTGAAACACAAAGATGTTAAGTGACTTGCCCAATGTCACACAGCAAGTCAGGCCTCTTAATCTGCAGGCATCTGCTCTGCCTATTAGACCACAATGAATGCACTGGCACAAGGCTGTAGCCTTTGGGTAACTAAAAGGGCTGGGGAATGTTTAATTAAAAAAAAAATCTGATTTACTTTCTACTTATTAAGCTTTCATATTCTAATCAGAAGTCAAAGTGCAGGTACAAAAGCTGGAAAAAAAAAAAGACAATATAATGGACCTACCATGGCAGATGTGAGGCCAAACCTTACCTAACACCCACCCCTACTCAACACCCTCCTCACATCCACTAAAAGCCCAGGAAAACAGATGACCTTTGCAGCGTGCCATGAAAGGTCATAACACCAAGGCTTTGGCAGAAAAAAGGGGGAATACTTTTCAGGACCTTTCACTTAGAACACCCAGCAATCATAGATTCATGGAATTTAAGGCCAGAAAGGACCAGTGTGATAATTTAGACTGACCTCCTGTAAGACACAGGCCATAGGATTAATCCTGTTTGAAGTTCAGTAGCTGTGGTTGAACTACATCATATCTTTTAGAGAAACATCCAGGCTTAATTTCAAAATGTCAACGACAGAGAATCTATCACCACCATTGGTAAGTTATTCCAATGGTTAATTACTCATTATCATAAATTCATGCCTTATTTGTAGTCTGAATTTGTCTAGCTTCAACTTTCAGCCACTGGATTTTGTTATACCTTTCTCTGATGGATTGAAGAATCATCTGTTAGCAAATTTCTGTTTCCCATGTAGGTACTTACAGACTGTGACCAGTCTGTAAGTACCTACAGTCTAAACCATCTCTTTGATAGAGCTCCTTGAGTCTCTCACTATAAGGCATGACTTCCTAATCCTTTAATCATTCCTGTGGGTCTTCACTAAACCCTCTCCAAATGATCAACATCTTTCTTCAAGTGTGAACAAAACCGGATATAGTATTCCAGCAGCAGTCGCACCAGTGCCAAATACAGACATAATAGAAACTCCCTTCTTCTACTCTATAGTACACTATTTTTGACATCCAAGCCTAGCATCAGGCCTGTTAGCCTCAGCATTTTGCACATGGGTACTCATGTTCAGATGATTATCTATCATGACCACCCCCAGATCTTTTTCAGAGTCATTGTGTAAGGGTACAGACTCACCTCTGCGCCGCCCCTACTGGTTGCTTCAGGGAATCAGCTCATCCAGCACCTGGTGCGCCCTCTGCAGGCCGGTGATCCACCTTGTCCCTACTTCTGGCCCCACCATGTCCCTCCCAGGACCCCAGTGCCCCTTGCTCTGGGTGCTGCCCCCTGGCAGTACCCACACACACTGGTTCTCCCCTCCCAGGGGAACCTCCACCCACTAACCCCACCTCAGGATAAGGCCACTGCCAGTCACCAATTAGTCCCCACTCCCTGGGGCAGACTGCAGTATAGGCCACTCATCACAGGCAAGGGTGGGTTTGGACCTGCTACCTCAGTCTAGCCGTGGGCTGCCCTCTGCAACCCCCAGTACCCCTTGGCCTTCTCCTAGGCCGCAGCCTGGGGCTTTCCAGGCTGGAGCTCCCCAGCTCCTCAGCCTTTCCCCAGCCCTGCTCCACCCAGGTACTCTATGTTAGCTCCCTGCAGCCAGGCCCTTTTCTCTCTGAAGGCAGAGAGAGACTCTGTCTGAGCTCCTGGCTCCCTGCCTTTATAGGGCCAGCTGAGTCTGTTTGGGGTGTGGCCCCAGCTGCAGCCACTTCCCCCAAATCAGCTCAGCCTTCCCTGACCCAGACTTCTTCCAGGGCTGATTCAGGTCCTTTCAGGCAGGAGCGGGTGTCCACGCCGCTACACACTGCTTCTCAGAACAGATTTCCCCCATCTATAAAAATGTCCTACATTATTTATTCAAAGGGTATGTCCACACTACGGGATTAATCCGAATTTATATTATTCGAATTTTGAAAACAGATTGTATAAAGTCGAATGTATGCGGCCACACAAAGCACATTAATTTGGTGGTGTGCGTCCATGTACCGGGGCTAGCGTCGATTTCTGGAGCACTGCACTGTGGGGAGCTATCCCATAGCTATCCCATAGTTCCCGCAGTCTCCTCCACCCATTGGAATTCTGGGTTGAGATCCCAATGCCTGATGGGGCCAAAAACATTGTCCCGGGTGGTTCTGGGTATATCCTCCCCTCTCTCCAGGGAAGCAATGGCAGACAACCATTTCACGCCTTTTTCCTGGGTGAATAGTGCAGATGCCATACCACGGCAAGCATGGAGCCTGCTCAGCTCAAGACAGCAGTCATGAACATTGTAAACACCTCGCGCGTTATTGTGCAGTTTATGCTGAACCACAACATGCAAAACCAGGCTGCGAGGAGTAGGCTACAGCAGCACGGCAGCGAGATTGATGAGGATATGGGCATGGAATTCTATCAAACCGTGGGACCCGGTGCTTTGGAGATCATGCTGTTAATGGGGCAGGTTATAGCCGTGGAACGCCGATTCTGGGCCCGGGAAACAAGCACAGATTGGTGGGACCACATAGTGTTGCAGGTGCGGGATGATTCCCAGTGGCTGCAAAACTTTCTCATGCATAAGGGCACTTTCATGGAACTTTGTGACTTGCTTTCCTCTGCCCTGAAGCGCCAGAATACCAAGATGAGAGCAGCCCTCACAGTTGAGAAGCGAGTGGCGATAGCCCTGTGAAAGCTTGCAACGCCCGACAGCTACCGGTCAGTCGGGAATCAATTTGGAGTGGGCAAATCTACTGTGGGGGCTGCTGTGATGCAAGTAGCCAAAGCAATCACTGAGGTGCTGCTACGAAAGGTAGTGACTCTGGGAAACGTGCAGGTCATAGTGGATGGCTTTGCTGCAATGGGATTCCCTAACTGTGGTGGGGCGATAGATGGAACCCATATCCCTATCTTGGCACCGAAGCACCAGGGTACCCAGTACATAAACCGCAAGGGGTACTTTTCAATGGTGCTGCAAGCACTTGTGGATCACAAGGGACGTTTCACCAACATCAACATGGGCTGGTCGGGAAGGGTTCATGATGCTCGCGTCTTCAGGAACACTAATCTGTTTAAACGGCTGCAGCAAGGGACTTACTTCCCGGACCAGAAAATGACCGTTGGGGATGTTGAAATGCCAATAGTTATTCTTGGGGACCCAGCCTACCCCTTAATGTCATGGCTCATGAAGCCATACACAGGCAGCCTGGACAGGAGTCAAGAGATGTTCAACTACAGGCTGAGCAAGTGCAGAATGGTGGTAGAATGTGCATTTGGCCGTTTAAAAGGTCGCTGGTGATCGTTATTGACTCGCTCAGACCTCAGCCAAACCAATATCCCCATTGTTATTTCTGCTTGCTGTGTGCTCCACAATCTCTGTGAAAGTAAGGGGGAGACCTTTATGGCGGGGTGGGAGGCTGAGGCAAATCGCCTGGCTGCTGATTACGCGCAGCCAGACACCAGGGCGATTAGAAGAGCACACCAGGAAGCTCCGTGCATCAGAGAAGCTTTGAAAACCAGTTTCATGACTGGCCAGGTTACAGTGTGAAATTTCTGTTTGTTTTTCCTTCATGAAAACCCGCCCCCTTTATTGACTCATTCTCTGTAAGGAACCCACCCTCCCCCTTCCCCCAGCTTGCTTTCAAAGGAAATAAAGTCACTATCATTTAAAAATCATGTATTCTTTATTAATTGATTATAAACATAGGGAGAGAACCGACAAGGTAATCTGGGTGAGGTTTGGGAGGAGGATAGGAGGGAAGTAAAAGGCCAGTGAAAAAATTCAATATAATGACAGCCTTTTGGTTGGGCTGTCCACTGGGGTGGAGTGGGAGGATGCACAGAGCCTCTCCCCCCCCCCCCCCGGTGTTCTTACACGTCTGGGTGAGGAGGATATGGAACATGGTGATGGGGGAGGGAGGTTATACAGCGGCTGCAGCGGCAGTATGTTATCCTGCTGCCGTTCCTGAAGCTCCACCAGATGCCGGAGCATGTCTGTTTGCTCACGCAGCAGCCCCAGCATTGCAGCCTGCCACCTCTCATCTTGAGCATCCCTCATGACCTCACGTTCACTGGCATCTTTCCTAAATTTAGATACCGTGTCCTTCCACTCATTCAAATGAGCTCTTTCATTGCGGGTGCATTCCATTATTTCCGTGAACATCTCATCTCGCGTCCTCTTCCTCCGCCGCCTTATCTGAGATAGCCTTCGGGATGGAGGAGGGAGGCCTGAAAAATTTGCAGCTGCTGGAGGGAGGGTTGAAAAAAAGGAGAGGAGTTTTTTAAATGATACATTTTACAGAACAATGCTTATACTCTTTCATAGTGAACAACACTATTCACATTACATAGCACATGTGATTTCAGTACAAGGTCGCATTTTCCATCTTAATATTGAGTGCCTGTGGTTTTGGTGTTAGAGATCACAGATGCAGGTCCGGGCAACAGAATTCAGCTTGCATGCGGCCATGGTAAGCCATTGTCTTTCGGCTTCTGCGCCCTCCTTTCCTACATACCAAGCAAAGCCCGTTGACTGCTGCGGTTTTCCTGTTAACCTTCAGCAGCAGAAAACAAACTAACGCCCCCCCACATCCAATTCTCTGGGATGATCGCTTTATCCCTCCCCCCACCGCGTGGCTGGTATCAGGGAAGATCCCGGCAGAAACCAAACTAACCCCCCCTCCCCGCCCCCTCCCGCCATGAATTATCTGGGATGATCGCTGTACCCCTCCCCCCACCGCGTGGCTGGTATCAGGGAAGATCCCTGCAGAAACCAAACTAACCCCCCCACCCCACCCCCTCCCGCCATGAATTATCTGGGATGATCGCTGTACCCCTCCCCCCACCGCGTGGCTGGTAACAGGGAAGATCTCTGCTAGCCAAACGCGAAAAGCTCAGGGCCAATTCCCCCCGCCCCCCCCCCCCCCCCCGCGCTTGGCTAACTGCAGGGAAGGATTTCTTTTCAGCCACAGGCAAACAGCCCAGTAGGAATGGCCACCTCTGTCCCCTTAATTAAATTCCCGTATTTCAACCAGGTTACCATGAGCGATATCACTTTCCTGAGGATTACACAGCGAGATAAAGAACGAATGTTGCTTGAATGCCAGCAAACACCGGGACCATACGCTGCCAGACTTTGTAATGCAATGATACCAGATTACTTGCTGCAAGCATGGCGTGGTCAAGTGTCCTACCATGGAGGACGGAATAAGGCTGCACTGACCAGAAACCTTGAAGCAAGGCTTTTGGAGTACTCCAGGAGAGCTTCATGAGATGTCCCTGGAGGATTTCCGCTCCATCCCCAGACACATTAACAGACTTTTCCAGTAGCTGTACTGGCCGTGAATGCATCCCAAGTCCTCAGGGCAAAGTAATCATTAAAAAACGCTTGTTTTAAAAGCAAGTTTTATATTTTAAAAGGTAAACTCACCTGAGGTCCCTTCCATGGGGTCATGGTCTTGGATATTGGCTTGGGAGGGTTGGGAGGGTACTTCAGTCAGGCTGAGAAAAAGATCCTGGCTGTTGGGGAGAACGGAGTGCTGGGTGCTCTCCGCAAGCTCGTCCTCCTCCTCCTCTTCCCCGTCCGCAGAATCCTCAGGTGTAGCTGATGAGATTATCCCCACCTCGGAATCCACGGTCAGAGGTGGGGTAGTGGTGGCGGCCCCCCCTAGAATTGCATGCAGCTCGGCGTAGAAGCAGAATGTCCGCGGCTCTGACCCGGAGCGAGAATTTGCCTCCTTTGTTTTTTGATAGGCTTGTCTGAACTCCTTGACTTTCACGCGGCCCTGATCTGAGTCCCTATTATGGCCTCTCTCCATCATGCCCTTGGAGATTTTTTCAAAAGTTTTGGCATTTCGTCTTTTCGAACGAAGTTCTGCTAGCACTGAATCCTCTCCCCATATAGCGATCAGATCCAGTACCTCCCGTACGGTCCATGCTGGTGCTCTTTTTCGATTATCGGCCTGCATGGTTACCTGTGCTGATGAGCTCAGCTATCTGTGGTCACCTGTGCTCTCCACGCTGGGCAAACAGGAAATGAAATTCAAATGTTCGCGGGGCTTTTCCTGTCTACCTGGCCAGTGCATCCGAGTTCAGATTGCTGTCCAGAGCGGTCACAATGGTGCACTGTGGGACAGCTCCAGGAGGCCAATATCATCGAATTGCGGCCACGCTAACCCTAATTCGAAATGACAATATCGATTTTGGTGCTACTCCGCTTGTCGGGGTGGAGTACAGAAATCAATTTAAAGAGACCTTTATTTCGAAATAAATGGCTTCATTGTGTGGACGGGTGCAGGGTTAATTCGATTTAACGCTGCTAAATCCGAATTAAAGTCATAGTGTAGACCAGGCCTTAGATGTATTAATTTACATTTGGCCATATCAAGGCACATACCGTTTTTTGTGCCGTGTACCAGGTGATCCAGATTGCTCTGTATCAGTGACTTGTATTTATTACTGTTTACAACTCCCCCAATATATACGTTATCTGCAAACTTTATCACTAATCATTTTATGTTTCCTTCCAGATCATTGAATTAAATGTTAAATAGCATAAAATCAAGAATGGAGCCCTGCTGGATCCCACTAAAAATACACGCACTTGATGGTGATTACCCATTTATGATTACATTTTCAGACCTATCAGTTAGCTATTTTTTTATCAATTTAATGTGTGCTGTATTGATTTTGTATTGTTCTAGTTTCTTAATCAAATGTCATAAAGTACCAAGTCAAATGTATTACAGAAGTATATTACATCAATACTATTATCTTTATCAACCAAACCTGTAATCTCATAAAAATTATATAAAATAGGTTCAATTTCCTATAGATTTTAGAGTGTAATCCTGTGTAGACAGCTTCTAAAATCTCAGATGGAGATAGCGCCATCCAAAAAAAATGGCTGCAACCTTCTTGTCTAATACATACGATAAAAAGCACTCAAAAAACCTACCTGCCCACTCAGCCAGTAGTATCTGGATCCAATACAATTCCTAGGTTGCAATCCTGCACAACAAACAGCTAACAAACTAATACTTCATAAATGACACACAGAGAAGCAGATTTCCAAAATGTTTCACTAGAACTGCATTTTTCCTATCAATTAAATATCCTAAATGGACTATTTGCCATAATTTTTTTTCCTTTTGGAGAATAAACCAAAATTTCACTCAACTAACTAAAATATTTGATCAACAGAAACTTACTTTAATGTATGGCTTTCAAACTTTTACATCTTGTTGAAAATTATAAAGGCAAGGTTTGGTCCGTGTCATAACCACACAAAAATCTGTCCTTCCTGATCCACAGGAAAATTATGAGCACTATGACTTTCATTAGTCTTTTCATACAAGATGTCATTTTTCAGGAATGTACAGTAGTTATCTTGTAGTGAATGCAAACAAAGTTATGAAGTCTACAAATTGAAGATGAATATCCTGTTCTCTGACTAATGCAATGTACAGTATTCTATACTTCCATATCAAAATTTCATCTATTTTAATATACAGTAATTACACCAGATAGGATTTCTGTCTCAGCAGATGATAAATGTCTTACTGCCAAACAACATGGCACCTCATGTGGTCCTTGCCATTGTACAAAGAGCAAAAGGAAATGTGCTCCCCACAACTTTGAATGTGGGCAGGAGTGAGGAGGGGCTTTGTCTGGCCAAGTGGAACAAAAGGGGGTCATGGCTCCTTTAAAGGTCCTCGCCCAATTGGATTAAGAAGAGAGGGACAGGAGCATCACCTGAGCCAGGGGTTGACATGAAGTGGCTCAGCTAGGCCATAAATCCATAGGCACCTGAGGAAGGGAGGGTATTTATATTCTGTTTGCACCGTATAGAGTCCCCTTTCACTCAGAAGAGGGCATGGTGGGGAGCTGCCAAGCTGCCGTGGGTTGACAACACATAGGTGCATGAATCAAGAAGTGGCTAAATCTGCATGTGAATGAGGAGTGTCAGTAATTACTCATCAGAAAATACAGTAATGGACACCTGAGTTATTCAGGGATGATGGTATACACCTCTCTGACCTGGCAGCAGATGCACTTTTGGTTAACATTAGGGAGGGAATTAATTGCAGCCTAATTAAACCACATCCCTAGCATCTTGTCTTTCTTCCTATGTGGCTGGGGTAATGAACCTTTCCAACTACTTGGAGTTAGGAGATTCAAAGTTCCACCCTTCTACAGGTTTTTTAATGAGTGCAGAGCAATTCTATGGGATAGAGATGTTATATCAATACAGTTTCTTCTGGATTTTGTGGCAACCAGAATTCAAATCAGTTCCAACCTGGATTAGTTTTAAAGATCACACTGTCCCCATATGATATTAGCTTGTACAGTCTTACAGCTTTTGAACATGGAGACAGGAAAATTTAAGCACAATTTTTTTTTGTAAATGAAAGAATAATTCATAATTCAGACTATTAAAACACAAAGGGACAAGGAGAAAGGGTGAATTGTCAAAGTGGTCTCAACTTGCCTACATATATTTGTAGCTTTACACACACAATCACTTTCATATGCAAGTAGCAAAATTTATATCTATGTATACAAAACAGATAGCTACTACCCAATTAAAATGCACACATTCAAACTGCATGCATAATTCTGTGGCTTCTTTGGGCATATATGTACCTTTAATAGTAGCCTACAAGCATAAGAAGATGGAGAGGGGTGAATAAAGAAAAAAGTAAAATATTTTTTTAAATCACAAAATACACTGCAGAAGAGTTACAATCTAAATAGAACAGACAAATAATGAGAGAAAAGAATTGTTAAATAACTGCCCGAGGTCACACAAGTTTCAGAGTAGCAGCCGTGTTAGTCTGTATCCGCAAAAAGAACAGGAGTACTTGTGGCACCTTAGAGACTAACAAATTTATTGGAGCATAAGCTTTCGTGGGCTACAGCCCACTTCTTCGGATGCATATAGAATGGAACATATATTGAGGAGATATATATACACACACATACAGAGAGCATGAACAGGTGGGAGTTGTCTTACCAACTCTGAGAGGCCAATTAAGTAAGTGAAAAAAAACTTTTGAAGTGATAATCAAGATAGCCCAGTACAGACAGTTTGATAAGAAGTGTGATTATATTTACAAGGGGAGATAGATTCAATGTTTGTAATGGCTCAGCCATTCCCAGTCCTTATTCAATCCTAAATTGATTGTATCTAGTTTGCATAGCAATTCCAGCTCAGCAGTCTCTCATTGGAGTCTGTTTTTGAAGTTTTTCTGTTGTGAAATAGCCACCCGCAGGTCTGTCATTGAATGACCAGACAGGTTAAAGTGTTCTCCCACTGGTTTTTGAGTATTATGATTCCTGATGTCAGATTTGTGTCCATTAATTCTTTTGCATAGAGACCGTCCGGTTTGGCCAATGTACATGGCAGAGGGGCATTGCTGGCACATGATGGCATATATCACATTGGTAGATGTGCAGGTGAACGAGCCCCTGATGGTATGGCTGATGTGATTAAGTCCTATGATGATGTCACTTGAATAGATATGTGGACAGAGTTGGCAAAGGGCTTTGTTACAAGGATAGGTTCCTGGGTCAGTGTTTTTGTTCAGTGATGTGTGGTTGCTGGTGAGTATTTGCTTTAGATTGGGGGATTGTCTGTAAGTGAGGACAGGTCTGTCTCCCAAGATCTGTGAGAGTGAGGGATCATCTTTCAGGATAGGTTGTAGATCTTTGATGATGCGCTGGAGATGTTTTAGTTGGGGGTTGAAGGTGACAGCTAGTGGTGTTCTGTTATTTTCTTTGTTGGGCCTGTGTTGTAGGAGGTGACTTCTGGGTACTCGTCTGGCTCTGTCAATCTGTTTTTTCACTTCAGCAGGTGGGTATTGTGGTTTTAAGAATGCTTGATAGAGATCTTGCATTCTGTCTGAGGGATTGGAGCAAATGCGGTTATATTTTAGAGCTTGGCTGTAAACAATGGATCGCGTGGTGTGTCCTGGATTGAAGCTGGAGGCATGTAGGTAAGTGTAGCGGTCAGTAGGTTTCCGGTATAGGGTGGTATTTATGTGACCATCGCTTATTAGCACAGTATTGTCCAGGAAATGGACCGCTTGTGTGGATTGATCTAGGCTGAGGTTGATGGTGGGATGGAAATTATTGAAATCATGGTGGAATTCCTCAAGGGCTTCTTTTCCATGGGTTCAGATGATGAAGATGTAGTGCAAGTAGAGTAGGGGCATTAGGGGACGAGAGCTAAGGAAGCGTTGTTCTAAGTCAGCCATAAAAATATTGGCATACTGTGGGGCCATGCAGGTACCCATAGCAGTGCTGCTGACTTGAAGGTATATTTTGTCCCCAAATGTGAAATAGTTGTGGGTGAGGACAAAGTCACAAAGTTCAGCCACCGGGTTAGCTGTGACATTATCGGGGATACTGTTCCTGATAGCTTGTAGTCCATCTTTGTGTGGAATATTGGTGTAGAGGGCTTCTACGTCCATAGTGGCCAGGATGGTGTTTTCTGGAAGATCACCGATGGATTGTAGTTTCCTCAGGAAGTCAGTGGTGTCTCGAAGATAGCTGGGAGTGCTGGTAGCGAAGGGCCTGAGGAGAGAATCCACATAACCAGACAAGCCTGATGTTAGGGTGCCAATGCCTGAGATGATGGGGCGTCCAGGTTTATGGATCTTGGGTAGCAAATAGAATACCCCTGGTCGGGGTTCTAGGCATGTGTCTGTACAGATTTGTTCCTGTGCTTTGTCAGGGAGTTTTTTTAGCAGATGGTGTAGTTTCTTTATGTAATCCTCAGTGGGATCAGAGGATAATGGCCTGTAGAATGTGGTGTTAGAGAGCTATCTAGCAGCCTCTTGGTCATATTCCAATTTATTCATGATGACGACAGCACCTCCTTTGTCAGCCTTTTTGATTATGATGTCAGAGTTATTTCTGAGGCTGTAGATGGCGTTGTGTTCAGCATGGCTGAGGTTATGGGGCAAGTGATGTTGCTTTTCCACAATTTCAGCCTTTGCACGTTGACGGAAGCAATCTATGTAGAAGTCCAGTCTGTTGTTTCGACCGTCCGGAGGAGTCCACGCAGAATCCCTTTTTTTGTAGTGCTGGTAGGGGGGATTCTGTGGGTTAGTATGCTGTTCAGAGGTATGTTGGAAATATTCTTTGAGTCGGAGATGTTGAAAGTAGGATTCTAGGTCACCGCAGAACTGTATCATGTTCATGGGTCTGGAGGGACAAAAGGAGAGGCCCCGAGATAGGACAGACTTCTGCTGGGTTCTTTTTTTGAGGTCACACAGTATGTTAGTGGCAGAACTGGGAATTAGAACCCAGCTCTCTTGAGTCCCCGTCCAGCATCTTAGCCACAATCTCATCCTTCCTTTCTATATGCTACTACACCTCTACCTCGATATAACGCTGTCCTCAGGAGCCAAAAAATCTTACCGTGTTATAGGTGAAACCGCGTTATATTGAACTTGCTTTGATCCACCGGAGTGCGCAGCCCCGCCCCCCTGGAACACTGCTTTACCACATTATATCCGAATTCGTGTTATATCAGGTCGCGTTATATCGAGGTTGCTGTGTATTCGTTTGTCAGAAAACAGGAAGTGTAGTGGATGTCCTGAAGAATGCTGCAGAATTCCCACTGATAGTAATCCATGTGGGAACAAATGAAATCAGTGAAGGAAGAGTCAAGAAAAAGTAACTTCAGGGATTTAAGAAAACTGATGACAGGATTTTCCTATGTGATTTTCTCAGAAATTCTTCCAAAGCCAGCTACAAGTGAAGAAAATAGAAGACAAAGTGAAAAAACAGCTGATTGATGTGCTAATCATGGAGTGAGAAGGGTCTTAGATTGAAATAAAAACCACTGAAATATCTTCCTTGATGGGTCCTTGAATTAGATGGTCTCTACTTAAGTGTGGTCTTCAGCGGGAGTTTTGCCTGAGTAAGGACTAAGTAAAAGCTGAGTAAGGACATGAGGCTGTGGCCAAAAGATTACATGAAAGTCAGACTAACCAGTGTGTACAATGGCAATTCAATCTGCTGATTTTGTGGGAAAATATAGTTTGAAATATGTCACTTCATACACACTCATGGAAATGTGAATCTCAGATTAAGTGCTCTTGTTGGCAACAAATTTTCTATCATCCTAACACAATAGCCCATCCACTCCAGTGTCTAGTCTCTGGTAGTGTTCAGATCAGATATTTCACGGGAAAATGAAAACTCGCTATATTGCAATTTGCCAGTTTTAGCTGTCAGGAAACATGTAGAATGATTAGAGCAGGGGTAGGCAACCTATGGCACATATGCCGAAGGCGGCACGCAAGCTGATTTTCAATGGCATTCATACTGCTCAGGTCCTGGCCACCAGTCCGGGGGCCTCTGCATTTTAATTTAATTTTAAATGAAGCTTCTTAAACATTTTAAAAACCTTATTTACTTTACATACAACAATAGTTTAGTTAAACATTATAGACTTATAGAAAGAGACCTTCTAAAAACGTTACAATGTATTACTGACACGCAAAACCTTAAATCAGAGTGAATAAATGAAGACTCGGCACACCACTTCTGAAAGGTTGCCGATCCCTGGATTAGAGCATGAAACCAGAATGCAAACTCCCGCGTTCGCTCTGTGTAAGCTCGAAAGCTTGTTTCTTTCACTAGCAGAAGTTGGTCCAACAAATGCTATTAACTCACCCGCCTTGTCTCTCTAATATCCTGGGACCAACATGGCGACAACACCACTGCAAACAGGTTTAGACATGTCTTTTTTAAAGATAGGCAGCCAAAACTAGATAAAATCTACAGGATGTGGTCATGCCATTGATTCCTCTAAGACCATTATAAAAGAAAAGCATTGAGTCACAAGGAAAAGTAGAATTCTTGATCTCATTTCTAAAGGAAATAATGGAAGCTTTTCAAGGCAAATCTCACTAACTTGCTAATATTGAAGGGGTTGAGATTTGAGGAGTAATTTCCTAAAAATCCTCTCTATCAAAAAACACCAATAATTCTCTATTTTTCTTTCAAAATGAACCTCAGAAATGGACTGCGCTGAATGACAAGAAAACCAACCAAAATTAGAAACAGCATACTCATTGCCTAGAGCAGCATAAAACTGATGGGTGATGTGATGATGACAGACAAATCCTTATTCCCATTCTAAATTCTGTCTGCTAAATAAATAAGTAATGTCATCAATATCATTTCAGCGTTACATTCAGCTTCTGTAGCAGCTGCAGTATTGCTGCATTTCCACATTGCCTTTGCTCCCTCACTCTGTGGCAGTGCTCAGGTTTAGTTTGGGCTGATTTAGGACAGGTAATACTGTAGCCAATAAACTTGTGCCATTCAGGCTCAGAATCCAAATATAATCACTGGGGGTCAAACGGCATACATTTTAAGGGCATAATAGAAACAAATGCTACAGTACTCTTGCCACTAACCATGTCTCCAATATTGACTCCTGACTCTGCCTCTTGTTCTTTTACACCAGAAACTTTGAAGTTGTCAGTGAGAAGGGTACTTTCTGGTTCAGCATCCCTTTTTCTTAGAATCATAGCACCATAGGGCTACAAGGGACAGCAAGGGTCATCTAGTCTAACCCCCTGCCAGTTTTAGATTTAGATTTGTTGTGTCTAAACCGGGGTGGGCAAACCCATGGGCTGGATCTGTCCCATCAGGGCTTTGGATCCGGCCCGTGGGATTTCCACCCCCATGGCGCCGTGGGCCCCCTGCCTCTCCCGGAAGCAGCCGGCACCAAGTCCATGCGGCCTTTGGGGGGCAGAGGGTTTCGTGTGCTGCCCTCGCCTGCAGGCACCGCCCCCTGCAGCTCCCATTAGCCAGGAACGGGGAACCGTGGCCAATGGGCGCTTCGGTGGAGGTACCCACAGGCGAGGGCAGTGCGTGAAGCCCTCTGCCCCCCATCCCCCAGGGGCCGCAGGACGTGGTGCTGGAGCAGCACAGGGCTAGGGAGGCAGGGAGCCTGAAATTCACCCCAGAACAAAGGATAGGAGCTATGGCCAAGATTTTCAGAAGAGATTAATGATTTTGGAGGGCTCAAGTTTTGGGTTCCCTACTGAAGACACCTGAAAGGGGCCTGATTCATGCTTGGCACTTGCTAGAACACATGACTTTGGGGCTACAATAATTCATATTGCAAGATAACTAGAACTTCTTGCGTAGCTCACAAAATTTACAAACAAAGGCAAGGGGTGTTTAGAAAGCCCGTAGTGATATAAGCTTTATTGTAAAGATATGAGGGTCCTCAACTACAGGTGATCACTCAAAAAGAGAAAGTCATGACTTTATACAGAGTGGTCACATTATCATCCAAGATACTGTAGCTATTTATTTAACTCATATTTGAACATAAGTACATTGTGGTATTTATAAAGTTAGCTCAGCTTATAGGCAGATTAAAAAATAAAAGAGGCAAATAACATCATGTTCAGACAATTAGGCCCACACTGCTCTCTCAACATTTCTAAATTGTCATTTTTAATTTGGAGTTGGTAAGGGACAGGAGAGCAACCAGTGAAAGATGTGATGGTGAAATTGTGCCAATAATTGGGAGCACAATTGGGTAAAAAGGGCTGGCCAAGAATTGGGAGGATGCTAAAAAAATCCAAGCGCCTTGCTCTGTTCTAAAAGGAGAGGCTGTGTTATACAGTAGTGATGTCACACCTTTCTCCCTCTTCTACATTTAGTCAGTTCTAATTTTCTTGCAGCACACTGAAAGGACTACGAAGTTGCTGTGATTGCCCTTCATAACTGACATGGGTCCAATATGGTGGCTCTGGGGTCATTCACATTGTTAAGTCAATCACAGGATAATCAGTTGCAATAGACTTTAAAGTGCTGTTACTGGACTGGATCCTAAAAGACACAGGCTTCTTTCAAGTGTCAGTTTGCACAGATGATCCAGGATATCTGTCACATAATCACCCCAAACTGGAAATCCATGAAGAGGGCTGAGGAATTGGTAACTGTTTCGGAGGAATTGAGATCTAACATTCAAGTGGATGTTTGGAGGTACAGTGCAATTTATTTTGGGATCATCTGAAACTTCTGGTTATGTAGAATACTCCAAACTATTTCCGGTAATAGCCTTGGCTTTCTAACTGAATGGCAAAATGGTGCCTTCTGCTTTAATAATATTTTCACTATTAATATATTTCAATATTGTACTACTGCGCATCAGGTTGATTCTGTATGTACCTTCAGTAAAACAATCCTGTTTTTAGGGTTTTTGTTTTTGTTTTGTTTTTTTTTTTAAGTGGAGCCACAATATTCCAGAAACAATTAAATCAACAAATATAAAGATTAACGTAGAGACAGGCCACTCCTCTTCCATGACTAGAATTCTGGAGCCAATGTGATGGGCTGTATCACAGTCAAAAATGCCCAGGATTGTTTCAGATGGGGTTATTATTTCAGATGTAAACAGAGGCACATTATATTAAATGACTCAGATATACTTATTGCAAATTTGCAGGTTACTGAACTGCATAGTGGTGGTAAGACTAACCAGTAAAGCAATTTTAAGATGTCTCTTGAGTACAGGTAGATAAGGGAGAGGAAGAATAAAAGCATCCTGTGGGGTATCATTCTGCCAATGTGTATGTACCTATCTCCCTGGAATGAAGGGTGTGGCGTATATGTGTGTATCGTGGGGGGGATCAGTTGTGTATGACATGCTGTTCTGCCACTTCCCCACTAGGGGAAGCTAGCCCCCGACCCTCCCCTTCTGCCCAAGGCCCGTCCCCTCCCCCTACCCACCACCTCCCACTCCCCCTCAGGAGTCCAGAGCACCCCCAACGCGGCCGCCAGCACCAGTGCCGGGCAGCGTAGCAGCAGCGCTCCAGCCCCAGAGCGCCGGGCAGCACAGTCTGAGTGCTGGGCAGGCAGCGCAGCCCCAGCGCCAGCTGCCCTGAGTCCCCGCAGTAGGCCGGCCAGCCCCAGTCCCAGCCTTGGGGCTGGCTGGAGCATGGGGGGGGGGAGGCACGCCAGGCTATTTGGGGAGGCACAAACTATGATACCCAGCCTATGATACCCACCGCCCATGGCCCCACCACAGGCACAGGAATCTCTGCCGGGGGAACAGGGCAGGGACTAGGTAGTCCAAGAAAGGAATGGCAAGGTGGGGTTGTGGAGGGAGATGAATAATGCTCTGTGGAGATTAAAAGGAGATGATAATATAGCCACAGACTATATTATCCGTTCTGCAAAGTTCTCTCTGTGGTGGGCAATCCTCCTTTAAATGGGGGTCCCCAGGAGCAGCTGTGTCTATGGGGAACCATTAGGAGTGACTACTATCACTTATTGGGGAACACTGGGACCAGAACTGCCACAGAGGCAGAGGACTTCTATGCAGATAGCCATGGCCTCCCATACATCCCAGGGAACCAAGAGGTTTGGGGTCATGTGATGGGGTTTACAAAACCCTCCTTGGGTTAAAGGACAAGGGGTTAAAGAACAAGAATGGGTCTAGGTAGCCCCACACCAGGCCTGCAGAGCATGCTCCAACTGGATAGGGAGCTTGAAAGGGAGCCACTCAGCTCAGGAGAGGAAGGAAGACAAACCTATCCTGAGGGCCCCTGAACAAGGGTGCTGAAGAAGCCTCCCTGTGAGGAAGAAGACTGCCTGCTGAGCCCAGTGGGGCTGAAGGCTTAGTTGTTTTTCTTTTCTTTTGCTTACTTATATTGGCCTTGAAGACTCTGGGGGCGACAGATGGTAGGAAGTGACCCAGGAAGGCAGCCCTGGGGCACTCCAGAATGCCCAACATTGTTGTGTCTCATAGGGTCCTTGGTCATAGCCCAGTCGAGTGGGAGGGCCTTGATCTCCTACCAACTTCCCTGTTATAGGAGGGGCATATGCCTCATTTCCACCCACCTCCCCCTTTAGTAAGGAGAGGGTAAGGATTCTGAGATCTCTGGTGGATGCAAGGATAAGCCACATACAAGGGTTAGGAACTGGACTGAAGGCCCTTCCTGCCAGGAGGTGAGAGACTGGAAATTAGGTGCACTCTCCACTAGGCCACCTGGCCCTTCAAGGCCTATATGATGGGTCAGCTTGCATGTTATAAATACATTGCCTCCTGCCCTCAAATTGAATGATATGGATGAATTTCTAGGATGGGAACCCCATGGGAATTTTCTTCCATTGAGTGTCTCCCATAGGAGGGAATGATCCAGTCTTTTCCCCATCCTACACTACAGGGGAAAGGGAACTACCTGACACTGTAGAATTCTCCAGTAGCTAGTCAAAGATGGCATCTCAAGCTGAGAAGCAGAAGGCATTAATGACTCTCAGTGGGCACTTCACCACTTTCAATGGGTGTGTGATATGTCAATCAGTATGCACATTTTCTCTGGTTTTACCTAGGTGGGAATACAGGTTGCCTGCACATGCCAGCCATAGTAGTACTTTACTACTCGTTTGGACATGAACTCTTTAAAGATTGTAACTATTTTTGACCAAGTGCAAAAATGAATTGCTATTATTTGGTGTGTATGGTGGCTATATCAATACCAAATAAATCTAAGGTGCAGTTCAAAAGATGTCTTTGTGTGATGCTGAAATAAAAGGATCTCTCCTGTCTTTGTGCAGTCTTTCATTGCAATGTATGGTTACCCCTCCATCACTGAACCCTTAATAGGGAAGGAGAGCTATTGTCAAATTAAGTAGACCCACATGCGTGCAGCATAAATCCATATAATGAAAGGAGCCAGGCATGGGAGAGTGAATGGCTGCCTTAAGGAAAAGATAGAGAATATGAAAAAAAACCTGCTGAGCTGGAAAGGTAAGAATCTCTGTACTCGCCGAACTGTTATGCTATTTCATAAGGAGAGATATTGAGTAGCTTTTTGGAACTAGCATCCTTAGTCTTGTGTGCTTCTGAATCTAGGTCAGAGGAGAGCTTTGCAAAACTCTATTGCTTAGGTTTGGCAGTTTTAGTTTGCAGGTCTTCACACCTTTTCAGATGAACGTGAATATTGTGTCAGGTGTACACCAGTATCATCCTGAGGGGAAATTCAGGGCAGGCGCAAGGTATGGCCAGTGATCCAGTGCAGTGAGAGGGATCTGGGCTGAAACACTGCATGGGACAGCTACAATCCACATCCACTCCTCCAGTACACAGTCTGAATGGACAGTCTTTCTAGTTATGGCTGAGGATTCACTCACTCTCTCCGCCTCCAATGTTTCTCTCTCTCTCTGAGCAAAGGTCTTATATGCAGGCTTTGATCTGTGTCTAAGATTTGACCCTCTACACACCATGCTAATTTTTCCAGCCTGCCTTTTGTCATCAACTACTGCTGAAAATTACCCTGCTATGTTTGAATGGCAGAACATCATTAAGAGTATAAATTTTTTACCAGTCAAACAGAAAATTCACAATGAGGATGAGCTTGTAATTACACACATGTCAGAACAGGGAGCATGATAGTCTGCTTAGATTTTCTTGAACATTTCTTTTGAAGAATTTTTTGGGGAGGGAGGGAAGAGCTTCCTGTAAATCAACTTTGGCATGAAACTTTTGTAAATGGTGCCCAACATCCATCACATTCTTTGTTCAATGTTTTTCCTACACATAAAGAGCTGACAACCTGCTACTCAATGATTGATGTACTTATTTCTTCTAAACTATCACTAACCAAGCATATCATTTTTATACAGTACATGTATATTCCATTTCCTACGGTTTTGACTATTAAGCAGGCTCAGCCGTGGAAAAAATGTTTATATACTGTTAAGAGGATCTAACTTAAAGCCTTGAAAAACTTTTCATTCCAGTTTTCTTTGTTTTTAAGGGCAGTGAAAGAAACAGAAGACTAGACACTCCCGGTGATGCAGGATGACACTCTTAAAAATGCATATCAATATACGTTAAAAGTTCTATTGTCAATGGATCCAGCCAGCAGCTACTTCAGACTTTACACAGTGTTAATGGGAATATTATAATTCATATATTCTCACATTATAAGAGAATGACATTTCAGGTTTGCAGGCTCTCCTGACAAGGTATAACATATTTATCTGGGTTTTTATACCATGCTCTTATCAACATAGGATCTGAACAACTATTGACGTAATTACAATTCATATATTCATACAATGCTTAGGGTCTTCCAGTGACATTATATCGAGCATCACATTGCTGCTCTACATAGATGTTTGATAGAACATATACATTTAAAAAAAATTAAAATCCCATTGACTTAGTATCAGGTCTCGGGCACTTTCGGACCTGACATGATGGTAATGGATCTGTTGCAATTCATATGTGTTTATGATATACGAGGCATTTGAGCTGACATTGAATCAGGTCAGTGGGTCCATTGGACAGGAGGCAATGTCAATGGAACAGTTATGTGTTATTGATGTCAGTCGCAGAATAGATAAAAACATTATCAGAATAGCTTTTGTCTCTATTTAAGTTTTTTTTTCTTAAAAGGCAAACAGCACCAGCCCATAGTAACCACTAAGTAACTACAAAGTTTCAGTTTTTCAAACAAGCCATTTTGAGTTCCAGCAAATCAAGGAAGTGACTGAAACCATCTCTATGCAAATATTTTCATATGAGAAAGGGATTAAACAGGAATATGTTGTGCCTGTAAAAAATATATGACCACACATAGTCCTGCAAATCCTTATGCACATGAGTAACTTTACTCACATAGGCTAACATTTTTGCTGGTGCCTAACATAACTCACATTGAATTCTATGGGCCTGATTCTACTGCTGCTTCATGCTGCTCTGGCAATGTCAAGGGGCTTTCCAAAGTGAGCAGAAGCCATGTTAAAGCCCCTTTATCCTGCCTGCCACATGTGGTGTAAAATAGCCTGACTGTAAACGAGAATCAATCCCATTGAGACTACAGGCATGCTTAAAGTAAAAAGCATATATAATTGTTTGCAAGCTCTGAATCACAGGCACTCCATTGAATAAAATGGGAAAAACCCTGTGAGTACAGTTACTTGCATGGTTTATTCTTTTATGTGGGTGACATTCACCCCTATATCAGCTGCCAGAGTAAGGACTGCATATGACTTAAGTCCCACTTGAGCTCTGTGACCCTGAGCCAGCAAAGCATCTAAAGCATGTTTAATTTTAGGTCAGTAGTGCATTGATTTCAATGGAACTACTTGTGCTCATAGTTAAACACTTAAATGCTTTCCTTCATCAGGATCTATATGCATAAATCCTGCTCTTGTATAAGACAGTTGTGCACATGAAGGGATAGGCATGCATGCATTTACCCCATTTTAATATTCAGATTTACTTTTTTATGTGTTATAGATGTGTGTGTAGCTTTTACAGGCTCCTCTGCGATGTAAATCCCTACACTTGCCCCCAAGGGAGAAAGTCCAGAAGAAAATATGAAGAATGGTTTAAAAAAGATGATTATCTCCACGAAATACAGGGACCAAGATTGCTGTGGCCCCTTTATATAAGGCTAAAGAACATGCTTTTAGAAATGAAAATGGCTATTTGCCTAGCTCTGCCCTATTGTACAGATTTTTCCCTCTTACCATGATATTGACAGAGCACTACATGCCAGTTTGCTGGGCTCAGGAAAAGTGTAGCAACCATAACTGTTAACCATTTGAGCACCTACCAGCAAGCCCGGAAGTGTCACATGCTGAAGCATAGGAATGTGGAAAGTGAGGAGACAGTCTTATTACTGGTTTAATAGATAATCTGATTGATGTTTTGTTTGCTTTAGTGATAATCCCCCTTTACTTCCCTTGCTCCTGTCCCCTCCACATTATCTTTTCCTCCTTGGGGCCCTGCTTTGAACTAGGAATGCTTATTGGGTCATTAAATCCTTAATATTGTATACTGACAGTGCTCTCAAAGATAGGGTGCCACGTTATCTTGAGAACTGAAGGCCCAGTAAAAATAAATATCACTAACTAAGGATTCTCTGTTCCTAATACCAGGGAGCAGATGACACCATGAACAAGGTCAATAGCACCCCAGCAGAAGTACTCAGCCTCTCACACACAGGCCACAAAGTGGACTGGGGATTACAAAGCATTATGAGCTATGATTTCATTTAATCAATATCTTATGAATCTCAAACTATAGTTGTTACATCTTGAACAAATATCAGCGAATATCAATTTTTTTAAACTTCCTGCTACTGCAGATTTTTTAAAAAAATCCCCAAAAATCATTTGTATTTGATGGCTTACATGAAATGAGTTTGTGGTCTCAGACCCATTCATAGTGGACAAAGTGACTGCTTCCCACCATCTTTGCTGGCAGCCTCAGTAGAAAGTCTAACACATAAAGCCCTGATTGTGCAAAAAAACCTGAAGATTACAGTAGTCCCAATGAAGTTAGTCAATGGGACTACAATAGACAACTCATTTGTACATGTGCATGGTTGGGGTCTAAGTGAGCATGGAAACTGAATTATCCTCTGCCTCTCCCTCCTCCCAGACCTGAAGAAGAGCTCTGTGTGGCTCGAAAGCTTGTCTCTCTCACCGACAGAAGTTGGTCCAATAAAATGTAGTACCTCACCCACCTTATCTCTAATATTCTGGGACCTACACGGCTGTAACTACACTGCACATCTCCCTCCTGTAGGTAGTCTCTCCAGCATAGCATTGAGGCAGAAGAGCGTAGGCAGACTCACACTCTGAGTCTGGGCTGTGGCTGCTAAAGATGACTATCCTATAGAAGGCAGTTTGTAGTGTTGTTGTGGCCATGTTAGTCCCAAGATATGAGACAAGAATATAGAGGGCTATCAGTTCAGCTCCTTTCATAAGCACCACATTCCACAGTCTTAAAAGTGTACCTGCCATGAACATATACCACTTTAGTGATAAAGACTGAAACCTAATTGTTCCCTCCACTCCCTTGCCTTCCCTGAGTTTTTAAATACTTTGCTGATAGTAAGAGGCTGAGATAGTTACGCTAAAGAAATTCCTCTCAATCGCTCTGCTCATCATTTTTCCCTCTTCACAAACTACACAGTCTAGTATCGTAAAACAGATAACTGAACATTTTTGCCACCAGGTTCTTCATTTTTTAAAAAACATTCTCCCCCACCCTCAGCTCTTTGAAGTAAGGAGAAAAGCCTGTGAGGTCTCTATCCTTATCTCCCCAAGAGAAAACAAAGAGAGTTAAAGGAAAATGTCTTCTGCAGAGAATGCCTTTTCCATGCTTCTCTCCCTACTGTGTGCCAAATAATGGCATCTGTTCCTGCTGTTCTTTTGTTCCCTCATTCAGCGTGTCTTCAATTTCCTGTGAAAATTTGTGGTTCTTAAATCCAAAGGTCAGGTATAACATTAAGTTTAGTTTGGAGGATTTGGACTTGTTTCTATTAGAAATATTTTTTCCAGACCTCCTTTTAAAATTCACAAAAGGCTTTCATTGTACTGTGTGTGCATCACATGCTATGGTACACTTCATTGGGATTCTGGTTAGTACATTGGGAGAGAACTACTAGTGTATTGATAAGCATTAAAGGATTTACATTCCCGCATCCACTGGTGAAGTTCAGTGTGCAGTCAGCAGCACAAGCTCCCACACACGATCATAAGCATGGAGAAGGTACCTTCACTGAGGCTAAAAGGGAATTCAGGATGCATGTAAATCCAGCTAGGCTTCTTCTAAGGACAGGTTTTAATAGTAAATAGCCAAATTTCTACTGAATTATGTATGATGGTTTTGTGCAAGAGAAGCTGAACTCAGATCAGCAGATTCATTTTTCTTAGTGCTTCAAGTTGGACTCAAACTGTGATCCCTGAGCTAAAATGTCAAGGCTCTGTCCAGTAAGCTACTCAGCCCATCTGTTTGCTGGCTTTATACACTTTATCAGAGGCAGCCTGAAATGGTTCAACCGTTGATGTATTGTGTGCAATTTAGGCCTCCCTTTACTCAGTATTTCCCAAAATTGTAATAAAAAATGAATATTAGTCAACTGAAAGGATGCATTGAGAGGGTGGTAACAGAGAGAGAGAGAGAGAGAGAGAGAATTAAAGGCAAATAAATCACTTTGTTAGAAAGCTTTGAATTGCCAAATCCTTCGTTGATTTCATTAAAAAAAAAAATTACCGGTGTATGTTGCTGCATATTTACTTCGGTGCTAAGAAAATATGTTAGACAATGAGGCCTAGTGGGCAGAGCACTGGACGGGGACACAGGAGACCTGGCTTCTATTCCCTGCTCTGTTTCTAGACTGCTGGATGATGTTGGGCAAGTCATGTTACCTCCCTGTACCTCAGTTTCCCAATCTACAAAGTGGGGATAATGATGCTTACCTCCTTTTTAAAGTACTTTGAGATCTATGGATGAAAAGAGCTAAGAGCTAGGTATCGTTATTATTCCACATAAAAGGTGGCTTTTAATAAACATGCTTATAAAAATTGTGGCAAAAAGAATTTCTTAAAAGCTACTGAATTTTAATGAAAGTCAGAATAAGTTTTAAAAAGGAATAGTACATAAATGACTCCTTCTCCACTGCTGTGGGCTTGGCTCTGAGTAATATCTGCCCTTGATTCCCAGGTATAGACTCCAAACTGCACGTCTTGACTCCTTAATTCTGACACCCTATGGATCTGGAATATTCTCTCTTGTTTGGCCAAGAGACGGATACTATTTCTGGTTTGAAGGCTAGTCTTAAGACATTTGTTCTCAGTTGCATGCACAGTTCAATGGGATTTTAAGGTGTATTTGTTAGGGATTGTAAAGCACCTTAGGATACATCGTATGAAATGGCCAATATAAGAGCGATGTGTATTGTGTTACTGTACATCGCATTATACAATACGCCTCAATTCACTATTGGGAACCCAATATATCACACAAATCTGGCCTATTTTATGAACAATTGTAGACACCTTTGAATTATCTCAATAATGTTTAATGATTTTCACAAAGATCTCAAACAGCAGCTGATTTTCTCGGTTCTTTCAGTTGCTATCAAAAACTCAAATTCTGTTGGATAATTGAAACATTCTCCCCCACTACAAAAATAAAAAGTGGAAGAAGAATGCTCACATCTTTCTTTTGTAACATAAACAGGGGTTGTATGAATTCACTACCTGTAAGGTGTATTGAATTTTTAATCATCTATATATTTATGGTAAAGAGTAACAAATTACTTATAGCACACAAAAGCTTATGGCATGCGATTATCCTTAATTAATGGGTAAGTGCAAGGCTTTATTATTCAATGAAACTGATTTATTATCTTAATTCTCAGATGTTCTGCTTCATGTTTCCATTGAAACCATTGTTTGCACCATGGTAACCAGCAACCACCATATGTATGTGATCTCTTTTATGACCTATACCTAATTAGATTTTATTGTTATCTTAAAGCTAAAGCATAAACTGTGCAAATAGTGCAGTGGTAGTTTCCGATACCTATTAATAAGGGATAGGCCACTGTACTGTACTGTGTTGTTTCTGTAATAAGCAAAGCATACTTTTTGTGTTATTATAACTCTGTCTATTTTTTCCTCAATGCTTTTGTATCTCTCCCTGTTCTTCCTCCCTCTGTGTGACTGTACACTTGCCTACCTGTCCCTTGTCTCTTCTATTAGGCACAGCTAGTTAACTGAAAGGAAGTGAAAAGAGCTGAAAGCTAGTGGGTGTCGGAGCTGCCTAGTCGAGAGATCCCCAGCTAATTGCTAGTCCTAACAGGCACAATTAGCCGCTACAAGCCCTTTGAGATGGCCCTGGGCTTCTCTCAGGTAACAGCCATCACTAGATAAAGGCTGAAATATGCTCCATTTAGAGAGACACTTGCAGACAGGGATGTCACAGGCTGCCAATTATGTTCTGCCTGTACACAGTCACTTCCAAGAAAAGGCAAGACACACACACCTGGAGTTAAAGGGACAAGATGTGTACTATTTTGAACTACACAAGTACAGGGCTTGTAATGATATAACCCTTTCAAATTAGGCTGTGTCAATTTTTCAATGATCAGTTTTTCATCAATATCAGTCATTGCTTTTAAAGTTTAATCCACACAGTTAGTACCAGGAAACTCTGTGGGAGATTGGTGTATATTATGCCTGCTGTACTTGATGTTGCTTTAAGTAAAGTTCAGCCATAACCACACAGACGAAGATGATATAATCCAAGCAAAATACACCTGTGATATATGCATTGTTCTAAGTGTAACCTTTCTGCCATGTGTTGTTGGCAGCAAAAAGAGTCAAATATCTAGGGGTATCTTTCCCAGAAACCTGGGAAAAACAAAATACCTTCCTTGGGCTGCCTTGACAAGCAATACTTCCCCTCTCACAAGGAAAAGTTTAAGGAACACAGCATTAATTTGGGAAAACATAACAATCGTATACCAACAATATGTTTTTACAAAATAATAAGCAAAATACCTACCGCTTCAGTATCTTTGGGAGTAGTCCTTTGCCTCAGTTTCCCCACCTGCCGACATGAACATCCAGTGGACAAATGTCCCTTTTCCATGCCGCATTCCCTCTTCCCCTTTCTGTGTACCCCACTCACAGTTAGCAGTCAGTGGACAGTGAAGTCCTGAGCCCAGAAGTGCACTTGGGCAGGTCCATTTTCAGCTCCTAGGGGGAAGTGCTTCCTGGCTTTTGTAGAAAGACATGTTTCCACTGCCTCATCTCTCATTGCCCCAATCTCTCCACACATCACCTTTAAACACAATACTGGGTCTGGGTCCTCAGGCTACTAACCCAGCATTAAGGGTGGTGGCTAGGGGACCTTACCGTTACCTCTACAACCCAGATGCAGGTCCTTACCAGAATTCACTCAGCGCTAATATTAGAGTACAGAGGGGATTAAATAGTATATACAACTCTCGAGCAGAGTGCTTGATGCCAAGGATTCCCAGCCTAACCACAAGATCATAGAATCATAGGACTGGAAGAAACCTCGAGATGTCATCTAGACCAGTCCCCTGCACTCATGGCAGGACTAAATAGTCTCATTCTAGACCATCCCTGACAGGTGTTGTTCTAATCTGCTCTTAAAAATCTCCAAATGGAGATTCCACAACCTCCCTGGGCAATTTATTCCAGTACTTAACCACTCTGACAGCTAGGAATTTTTTCCTAATGTCCAACCTAAACCTCCCTTGCTGCAATTTAAGCCCATTGCTTCTTGTCCTATCCTCAGAGGTTAAAGAGAACAATTTTAGTCTCTCCTCTTTGTAACAACCTTTTACATACTTGAAAACTGTTATGTCCCCTCTCAGTCTTCTCTTTTCCAGACTAAACAAACCCAATTTTTTCAATCTTCCCTCATAGGGTCATGTTTTCTAGACCTTTAATAATTTTTGTTGCTCTTCTCTGGACTTTCTCCAATTTGTCCACATCTTTCTTCAAATGTGGTGCCCAGAATTGGACACAATACTCTAGTTGAGGCCTAATCGGTGCGGAGTAGAGCGAGAGAATTACTTCTCGTATCTTGCTTACAACATTCCTGCTAATACTGCCCAGAATGATATTTGCTTTTTTTACAACAGTGTTATACTGTTTACTCATATTTAGCTTGTTGTCCACTATGACCCCCAGATCCCTTTTCGCAGTACTCCTTCCTAGGCAGTCATTTCCCATTTTGTATGTGTGTAACTGATTGTTCCTTCCTAAGTGGAGTACTCTGCATTTGTCCTTATTGAATTTCATCTGATTTACTTTAGACCATTTCTCCAGTTTGTCCAGATCATTTTGAATTATAATCCTATCCTTCAAAACATTTGCAACACCTCCCAGCATGGTATCAACTGCAAACTTTATAAGTGTACTCTGTATGCCATTATCTAAATCATTGATGAAGATATTGACCAGAACCGATCCCTGTGGGATCCTACTCGTTATGCCCTTCCAGTATGTCTGTGAACCACTGATAACTTTCCAACCAGTTATGCACCCACCTTATAGTAGCTCCATCTAGGTTGCATTTCCCTCGTTTGTTTATGAGAAGATCATGCAAGACAGTAGCAAAAGCTTTACTTAAGTCAAGATATATCATGTCTACCGCTTCCCCCCATCAACAAGGCTTATTACCCTGTCAAAGAAAGCTATCAGGTTGTTTTGACACAATTTGTTCTTGACAAATCCATGCTGTTACTTTTCACCTTATTATCTTCTAGATGTTTGCAAAATGATTGCTTAATTATTTCCTCCATTATCTTTCTGGGTACAGAAGATAGAAACCTTTCTCTCCTCCCTCCTACGCATCCAGCCCCATTGCCCAAGCATGCAAAAGTGAGGTTTTGGTTATGACAACTCCGCACTTAGGGTATACTAAGCATAGTTTGTTGCCCTTTTGTCACACAGTAAGCATTATAATATTTCATTACTCCCTACATCCAAAATTTAAATTAGTCTTAACCAAAATGCCCAAAATATTCACACTGGGATGATGGGTAGCAAATATGCAAATAAGGCCACATTCATTCTATCTCTTCCTCCAGTTCACCATTAGCAGAAATCTCCTTCCCTAGAGCTTCAAAGTGCCATAGGCTTACATCAGTTTTACAGAACAATTAGAAGGAAAAGGTACAATTTCAAGTGGACTCTACAAAATACAGTGTGCATGGTTAATGGTAGCATCATGCAGAGCTGAAATGCATACATATTTACACTAATAACTTCACATTTCAGGGGTTTACAATGTCAGCATAATAGTAACTAGATGCAAGTTACAGTCAATATATTAACCAATTACTTCCCATTGGGAAGGAGACATTCAAGCCTACATTTTCATGTTTGGGTGACCAAAGTTAGGCCCCTAAATCCGTATTTAGCTCCTGTGTGAAATTTGCCTGCTGTTCAGAAATTCTGAGCACCCATCATTCCTATTGCAGCCAACTTCTGAAAAGAAAGACATTCATTTTAGGTTCTTAAATGGTTCAGTTGCCTAACTCAGACACACACATTTAAAAATTATGTAAATTCTTGTTTGAAATCCTACAGTGCCAATTTCTCTTTGTTTCTTTGTGGGACTGTACCACAAAGCTAACTTTACTTTGAAGGAATGTTATACTGTCATTACTGTAACACATAAACAATAACAATAACACTGTAACAGCTAAAAATACTAGAACCTAGTTATATTAGAACTGAAATCAGGGGAATCCCTAGAGATAGCCAGCTGGATACAAAATGAAGTACTATGAAGTGACTCCATGACTGCAGAATACTTACTCCATATTTCTGCAGAGCACTTATTCCTGCATTGCAGTCACAAGGAGGCACCAGAAAAACAAACAACAAAAACAGCAGAGGAAACAACATTGTTTTAGTATCCAGGACTAAAACACTATAGGAACAATTAGAAACAATAGAAAAACCTTAGCAATTCAGATCAAATATCAGAAAAACCTTCCATTTCAACGTATACAATGATGAGCACACAGTTAATTTACTGCCAAGCACGTCAAGAAAGAGAGAGAGGATGGAAACAGGATGATTCATAGTCTGGGAGCAGATAATTGTTTAAAACATCCTCATCAGGACTCAGCACTAACGTCATTTAAATGAGATGCCTTTTGGCCTAACTCTGGGTCAGATTGTGCCATCCGGTTTTAAGTAGAAATCTTCATTGATGCCGTATAGTCCCGTGTTAGAATATGACGTCACAAATTTGAAAGGGTGTGGTCTTTATTATTATTAATGCCTTTAATAAGTATCAAAGGGGGAGGCGTGTTAGTCTGGATCTGTAAAAGCAGCAAAGAGTCCTGTGGCACCTTATAGACTAACAGACGTATTGGAGGATGAGTTTTCGTGGGTGAATACCCACTTCGTCGGATGCATGTGGGTATTCACCCATGAAAGCTCATGCTCCAATACGTCTGTTAGTCTATAAGGTGCCACAGAACTCTTTGCTGTCTTTAATAAGCGTCACTTTCTTCAAAAAACCAAAACAAAACAAAAACAAAAAACCCAGAGAAGCTTGGAAACCCCATGACAAGAATTCTGGGTGCAGTGCCCATATTTTTTAGTTTTGCTTACATCAGGAAATATATATATGTAAAAATAAAATTAAAAACGGTGTCTTCCATTACATATGGTGTATGGTGATGAGACATTCCTGGCCTCACAACAATGCTAATATCACTGTTACCTTCAAAATTAATAGAGAGGAGGGAGACAATAATTTAATGTGGGATATTTAAGAAGTATATGGAATATCTTTAGAAAAGGAGAAGAAAATAAGAGGAACAAATTCAGCAAGGATTAAATAAATAGGTCCCCATCGCTAAAGCTCTTTTTTTAAAAGATCCCAGAATACCTTATGCTGGATAAAGAGTTCGAGTAAAATCCTGGCCCACTGAGTGTTTTGTCATTGACTTCAGCGGGGGCTTGAGATTTTATAAAGTTTTCAATTATATTAATCCTGCCATGTACAAAAGCTGTGTCCTTTAGTCAAACCCTGTTACAGATTTAGTACTAGAAAGTTTTGCACCTGTGCTTCATTAATCTTGTCTCCTAGACCTTTCAATTGTTTTTTGAACAGTTTAAGGGGTCTTTGTTCCAGATCTAACATGTCTGATGAGAGCAGATCCATCTTTGATTTAATCAATCAAATTTAGAGATAGTAGGCTTTGGAAAGCTGAAAAAAATGTTACTGATGAAGCTTTTTGAACTGACCCTGTTGTAATTTGTTCAGGGGTAGGTCTCCAGTTGTCTAACTGCTTCAAACGCAATAATGGAGAATTGAGAACAGAGTGAGAAAAGTTGGGCTTGTGGCTAAGGCACTTGACTGGGATCAAGAAAATATGATTAATTTCCTGGCTCTGCCACATTCTTCTTGTGTAACCTTGGAAAAATCACTTCCTCTCTGTGCCTCTGTAAAACAAGGATAAAGACATTTCCCTACCTCACAGAGGTGAATTCAGTAATGGGTTTGAGACACTCATCCACTATGTTTACTGAGAATTAGAACTGGTGAATTTGTTCCCCAAAGTTTCAGTAAAAATTTCCCACAAAAATGTTCCTTTTATGGGGGTTACAGGGCAACTTAGAGAGAGGCTGACATTTTTCAAAACTTTTAGATTATGACAAAAAGTTTTCACAAAAAACTCAATCTTTTCATGAATTGTTTTCTGCCTTTTTTGTCCAGCTAAAAAGTACTAAAAAGCCTTTAGAAAGGATCAATAAACTCCCGTCACCCCAGCTTAACTCTGAGGCTCAAACCCATGCCAACAGGGAGAATGACATATTTCACACAGAAGAAACATACAGAAAGCCAGTCCAACAGCAGCAGCCAGGAACATGCCTACACAAGAACAATCCATCCCCATCCCCTCCAACTTTCAGTGTTATCACAAAGGCACCACAGTTCCAGCAGCAGAATCTATGCATCTGATTTGTGTGCATTGGAATCATAGAATCATAGAAATGCAGAGCTGGACAGGATCACAAGAGGTCATCTAGTCCAGCCCCCAGAGCTGAGGCAGGAAGAAAGTAAACCTAGACCATCCCTGACAGGAGTTTATCCAAACTGTTCTTAAAACCTTCAAGGATGGGAATTCCACAACCTCCACTGGAAGCCAGTTCTTAACTATCCTTATAGTTGGAAAGTTTTTCCTAATATCTAATCTAAATCTCCCTTGCTGCAGATTAAGCCCAATACCTGTTGTCCTACTTTTGTGGACATGTAGAAAATTGATCACCATCCTCTTTATAACAATCCTTAGTATATTTGAAGACTGTTATCAGGGCCTCACTCTTCTTTTTCAAACATGCCCAGTGTTTTAAACCTTTCCTCATAGGTCAGGTTTTCTAAACCTTTGATAATTTTTGTAGCTATCCTCTGGGGACTCTCCAATTTATCCACATCTTTGTGGTGTCCAGAACTGGACACAGTACTCCAGCTGAGTCCTCACAAGTACGCAGTAGAATGGGACAATTACCTCTCGTGTCTTAATACACCTCAGAATGTTAGCTTTTTTTGAAACTGCATCATATTGTTGACTCATATTCAATTTGTGATTCACTATAACCTCCAGAGTCTACTGCCTAACCAGTTATAATCCCATTTTGTAGTTGTGCATTTGATTTTTAATTCCAAAGTGCAATGCGTCTCTACTGAATTTATCTTGTTGATTTCAGATCAATTCCCCAATTTGACAAGATAAAGTTGAATTCGACTCCTGTCATCCAAAGTGCTTGCAACCCCTCCCAGCTTTGTGTCATCTGCAGATTTTATACACATACACTCCCCTCCATTAGCCAAATTATTAATCAAAACATTGAATAGAACTGGAGCCCAGACAGACCCTTGCAGCACCCCACTAAATATGTCTCCCCATTTTCACAGCAAGCTATTGATAAATACTCTCTGAGTATGGTCTTTCAACCAGCTGTGTACCCACCTTATAGTAATTTCATGTAGATCACATTTCCCTAGTTTGTGTATGAGAATGTCATGTGGGACTGTGTCAAAACCTTTACTAAAAATCAAGATAAATCACATCTACAACTTCCCCCAATCCACTAGGCCAGTAATCCTGTCAAAAGAAGGACATTAGATTGATTTGGCATGATTTGTTCTTTACAAACCTATGATGGCTATTACAACACTCTAATCCTATAGGTCAGGTGTTCTCAAACTATGGGTCTGGACCCCAAAGTGGGTCACAACCCCATTTTAATGGGGTCGCCAAGATTTCTGTTAGACTTGCTGGGGCCCCAGGCTGAAACCAAAGCCCGAGCCCCACAACCCAAGGCTGAAGCGAAAGCATGAGGGCTTCAGCCCTGGGCAGGGGGGATAAGGTTACATGCCCCCTGCCCAGGGCAAAAGCCCTGGGGCAGCTTTGGTCCCCCTACCTGGGGGAGTGGGGTTTGGGCTTCAGACCCCTGTCCTGGGGTTGCGTAGTAATTTTTGTTGTCAGAAGGGGGTCATGGTGCAATGAAGTTTGAGAACCCCTGGCTCTAGGTGCCTACAAATTGATTGCTTAATCATTTATTCCAGTATCTTTATGGGTATTGAAGTTAGCCTAACTGATCTATAATCCCTCAGTCCTCTTTGTTGCCCTTTTTACAGATAGTACCTATGTTTGTCATTCTCTAGTCCTCTAGGACCTCTTCTGTCCTTCATGAGTTTTCAGAGATAATCACTATTGGTTCCAATATTGCTTCAGCTAGTTCTTTAAGTACTCTCGGATGAATTTCATCAGGCCCTGATGACTTGAATACATGTAATTGATCTAAATATTCTTTAACCTGTTCTTTCCCTGTTTTGTGTTCCTTTCCCCTTGTTGTTAGTATTAATTGTGTTAAGTATCTGGTCACAATTGACTTTTTTTAGTGAAGATTGAAGCAAAATAGGCATGAAACATTTCAGTCTTCTTGATGTCATCTGTTATTAGCTCTCCTTCTCTGCATAGTAGAGAACCTATGCTTTCCTTCATCTTTCTCTTGTTTCTCTTGTATTTAAAGAACCTCTTCTTACTGCTTGTTATGTCCCTTGCTAACTCATATTGTGCTTTAGTCATTCTGATTTTGCCCCTACACTCTTGTGCTACTATTTTGTATTTATCCTTTGCAATTTGTCCATATTTCCATTTTTTGTATGATTCCTTTTTGATTTTCAAGTCATCAAAGAGTTTCTGCTGGAATCATATTGACCTTTTACTATTCTTTCCATCTTTTCCTTGCATTGGGATAGCTTGTCGTTGCACCTTTAATACTATCTCTTTGAGAAACTGCCAGTGCTCCTGATCTCCTTTTTCTTTTAGATTTTCTTCCCATGGGACCTTATTCACTAGTTCTCTGAGTTTGTTAAAGTCTGCTTTTTTAAAGTCCATTGTCCTTATTCTGCGTCTCTCACTCTGTCCTTTCCTTAAAATCATGAAATCTATCGTGTCATGATCATTTTCACCCAAATTGCCTTCAGCCTTCAGATTCAAAACTAGTTCCTCCGTTAGACAGAATCTAGTTTAAATATATCCCTCGAAGACTCAGTGATGCCAATAAAGTCATAATTTAGCTTACGCACTTTAAGATGGTGAATAGATTCCCCCACTGTTTCCCCTCTTGTTGCAGCTATGACCTTACTGTAATTTTCCATTCTCCACCCCGCTCCCCAACATCTAGCCCTCTGTTTTTGTATTCCTATCTGTGATATTTTGTCACCTGCCCCTGCATTGGATGTGGAATTCAGATCACTGGAGGTTTTTAAGAACAGGTTAGCGAAACACCTGTCAGGGTGTCTTGGTATACATGGTCCTGCCTGAGTGCAGGGCTGGACTAGATGACATCTTGAGGTCCCTTCCAGCCCTATTTTTCTGTGATTCTATGGGATAATATTACTGTGGTTAAAACACAAGACTGTAAATGAGATTAGAATTCCTAATTTTGCCACAGGATTCCTGTGACAGGCACAAGATACACTAAGGTCTCCTGTGAAGAGCTGTTCAGCACAAAATCTCCCATGTGAAATCAACGGCAGTTGTGTCTACCTATCCCCTCTGAAATCCAGACCCCAGATTTCTGTGCCTCAGTTTCCCCAACTTTATGACCTGACAGGAGTTGTGATACTTAATTCAGAAAGGTCAACTTTAAAAAAAATAATGAAACAGCAGCCTACAGTGTGGTGTCTAAGTGCATAGTTAGCAGGCTAATGTTCCAAGTGTGGAGTGTTCACCACACCTCCCCCCCGATGACTACAGGGAGCGGTTGTGTGTAGCACACTTTGACAACCAGACTATTTATTTAGGACACTACATCAAGACTCAGGAGCTTAAATTTTGGGCCCTGTTTCTGAATCCTGGCTTAATTTTTTTTTCGGGAGTTTAGAGATCCTCAGGAAATTCTATTGAAATGAAAGGTACAATTACTACATTATTATGCTCAAATAAATTTGTTAGTCTCTAAGGTGCCACAAGGACTCCTGTTCTTTTTGCTGATACAGACTAACACAGCTACCACTCTCACTCTGAAACCTACATTATTATGCTTTGTGAATAGAAAAAAAAATTACTTGCTGATGTGGGTGTTACTTTCTTGAAATCAAGACTCAGTTTGCTATCTTTGGGGCCTATGAGTGGCATTAAATCCTGTTGAGGAAAGATGCTTAGGTGGTAGTTTTCCTATGTGGTTAGGGGAGAGAAAAAATGCTAGCATTAGCAATATCTGAATAAATTTAGTCTCCACTTACTCTCATCTTCTTGCAATAATCAGATTGATCTTTCTTGCAATAGTTTCGTGAATCGGATTCTAGATAAAGAGATCCCGAGAACGTGTAGGTACATAACGCATTACCTCTTTATCACGATCAGTATTTTTTTTTCCAGTCAAGATGTATTTTATTAACTTTTCTACAAAAAATGTACATTCCATATTAAAGGTTACACATCTTTCAAACAGATCTAAGCCTATCACAGTAACAATACAAGGCAAACCAAGAGGTTACATCAGAAAACTAAAGTGAAAGAAGGAGTGCCTTTACTATTAAAATGTGTCTGTTCACTTTGCTAGTTTTAGTTGTGTCTTTCATATATTTTATACATTTGCAACCAAATTAATAACAAGATATTCCCCCGTATAAATTTAAAAAAGCCTTACGCTTACTTATTAATTAAGAATAATGGAATGCCATAAGCTTTTGTGTGCTACTGGTACTGTAATTTGTTACACTTCTCTGTAACAAATATATGGCTGATTAAAAATTCAGTATACCTTACATATATTAAATTCTTACTATACTGTGAATTGGCTCACTTTACTCATTCTAGTAGTTCCTCTGAATTCAACATAAGCAAGATTTGGCTTATGTATTTAAAAAGAAAAATATGAGCATTCATATTATAGTGTGTGTGTGTGTAGGGGGCTGAGGATGTGGGGGGAGAGAATGGAGGGAAGTGTTTAAATTATCCAACAATTTGGCAGCCACTGGAAAACTTGAAAAATTCAAATATTGTTTGAAATCCTGATTGGCACATGCACATTATTTTAACACTTGTGGAGTTACCAGATAGAGTCAGAGTAAATACAGTTATTATTTTAAAAATTCATCGTTTGTCCTTGTAAATTAAACCGTTCTATCAAGTCAACAAAAATGTTTAACAGTCCTAGTAGACCATCTGTACAGAGATCACTGATATTTTACAACCTTGAAGTTAAAGGTAAAATCTCAGACATTCCTGCAAATCTGGAGGAAATCATCTCTCTCACTACATATGGCACAAATTTCAACTTCTAATAGTTTAGGAAGAGTTTATGGCAGGCCATCCATACATTCACAGTACTTAAATTTGATGACATATGGGCCCCATCCCGCAAACAGATCTGCACAGATCTCTATCTTTATTCCTTTGTGGAGTTCCACTGATGTCATTGGAGTTCCACATGAGTCTAAGGGCCTGCATGTACAGCTCTGGCCCCAGGATTGACCCTATGGTATTTACCAATTACTTAGCCCTAGTCTACATTACACAGTTAGGTCGAAGTAAGGCAGATTATGTCAACCCAACTCTGTCAGTGTACACCGGGGTCGGCAACCTCTGGCACGCGGCTCGGCAGGGTAAGCACCCTAGCGGGCCGGGCCAGTTTGTTTACCTGCTAAGTCAGCAGGTTTGGCCAATCACGGCTCCCACTGGCCGTGGTTCACCATCCCAGGCCAATGGGGGCTGCGGGAAGCGGCACAGGCAATGGATGTGCTGGCCGTGGCTTCCCGCCGCCCCCATTGGCTTCCCGCCGCCCCCCGATGCGGCAGGTAAACAAACTGGCCCGGCCCGCTAGGGTGCTTACCTGGCGAGCTGCGTGCCAGAGGTTGCCGACCCCTGGTGTACACACTACTGCCTTGCTCCTGCTGATGTAAGTGCTCTACTTTGCCTTCATAATATCTCCACCTTTCCTCCAGGGCAGATTGGCTGAGCCTCTGGAGGTTTTTCGCCTTCCTCCGCAGCATGGGGCAGGAATCTCTAGCAGGAGGGTCTCTGCCGATTGCAGTCACTAAAAACAGGATTGGGGACTTCAACAGCAGAGTCCAGGGAAGGGGTAGGGACGGTTTTATGGCCTGCAGCATGCAGGGGGTCAGACCAGATGATCATAATGGTCCCTTCTGACCTTAAAGTCTATGAGTCTATGAGTCTAAGAGACATAGGGCTTATGCAGTGTAGTTAGGACGACTGCTTACTTATATTGGCTCTTGGCTGGTTTTTTTTTTTTTTTTTAATCAATTTAATGGCTCCAAAATGACAAGAAAGTCCTCCAGGCTCCCAGACAAGCTGCTGCCCAGGCTCCCTGCTCCCAGCCGGGCTGCCCCTCCTTGCTCCTGGTTCCCAGCTGGGCTGCTTCCCAGGGAGTGGGGAGCCAGGAGCCCATGAAGCAGCTGGGCTCCCAGCGGGGAGCTGCAAGTGGAGTTGAGTGCCTGGAGTCTCAACTCCCCACACTGCCCCTCTTAGGTCGGTGGAAGTGCTCCTGGAGAGGAAACGCATCACCAATCAAAGAAGGGTAGTGTGGACGTGAACCACCGCAGTAAATACTTAAGTTTTTAGTGTAGACATGCCCTTAGTGTAATATTCACCATGAACATGGGGCCAGCACAAGGCCCATTTAAGTCTTCAGAAGAAGCACTGTGGAAATGCAAATATTGTTTTTAGTGAAACTTCTGAAGTTGCCCCATTACAATTTATCTAGGGCTTAAGTGGCATGTGGGCCTCATGCTGACCCTCTTTGCAGGGCTGAATTTCCCCCTTGGAAGAGAAATGGAGAGAAAGCTGATGAAATTTGCTGGTTACAACATTATTTTGGACTGTAAAAACTATGGAGGATTGTAATAAACTACAGCTGGTATAAAGGCATGACGACAGGGCAGCATGATAGCTAATGGCAAGTGAAATTCAGCTTGGATAAGTTTATAGTAATGCTTTGGTGACAATAACCTAAAATTTCCCTTGTAAATTGATAGACACTGAACTTGTGGGCTGCTCTGAGGAAAATGGACTTGAATCATTCCAGCAAGCTCAATATACACTAAAGGCCATGAGCAAGTGAGCTCATCTCACACATCACTGTGTGTGTTGTCACACGCATTGGTTATGTTCCCCCTCCCATGTATACCATCGTAAATTTAGCTCGGTACATTATAAGGGCATTTTACACACTGAAGAATGAGATATCAGTCACTAATAAAATGATATACCAGACTTGATGGACCAATTGTCTTTTCCATTATGGCAATTCCTATGCTCCTAAAATGTTATCTTAAATTTCCATGGAGCATTTAATCCTGAAGGATTCACAAACATTTTAAATACCTTATGGACTGACTACATCAGCAGTGTCAATCATGAGGCCTGCAGGCTAGATCAAGCCCACGGGATATATTAATGTAGTCCATACCCAGATTCCACAGAATCTAGGGTTTCATTTTACAAAGTTAAATTTCTAACCTATATGGCTGAGAAAATAATCTTCTAAATGTGTGCTCAGAGTAAACAGGTATAGTTTTATCTTCCTGAGTCTGCAAAAACAGATAGCCTGAAACAACAACTGAGTCGTTTGAATTCCCTTACCATCTCCCTTTCCACCACCACTATGCATCTCATTGGGTGTCAATTATTAAACTTTGCATGTCAGTGTTAACTATTTAATTTCTAAACATTTTAGCAGATGAGAAAGGGGTGAAGCCCACAGAAGGGGAATATTGGGAGCTGCTGTTGGGAGGGAACCACAGAAGGAAGAAACGCGAAGGCAAAGAAAGTGCAGAGAAACAGAGAAAGGATGGAGAAGGAAGAAAAGCAAAGGGAAGAAACAGTGATGGTCTTAAAGTTAAGTACCTTTTCCCGCTGAGTGATAGCAAAAGTAACAATCAGATAATTAAAAATAAATATGCTAATAACTAAAAATTTATTTACTGCATAAAGGTCACGTGCTTCTAGCCTTCATCTTTCTACAGACTTCTGATTAACATCAGTGGGAGAACTGCTATGGATTGAGGGTAGTATCTAGTCCTCACTTGGACAATGGACCACAATTATAATTGGAATTTGGTGCTCTCCACAGAATGAATTTGACTAAACTGATAACCCTATGGCCAGAAATCTCTTCAACCCATCATGGTAGAAGGATCTGGGGGTAGACCCAAGGAACTCCACCCCATAGGCAGTGTTTGGGATAGGAAGTGAAGAAGAATACCATATGCAGTTGAAATTGTGGGGAAATTTTAGGCTGGCACAACATAATTACACAAATTGGGCTGTAGTTAAAATGCTCAGAATAAAGTCTCTCCCCAATTAAAAAGTGCCATGAAATCTTTAAACAGTCAAGACTCCAATTTGATATATTCCTGAAAGACAGCACATACAACAAAGCAATGGCTGAAAATACCAGGACAGAGCATTTGTTCATTACTGACTCAGAAAGAGGAGTGATACCAATTCACCAATAATGCTTCTTGCACTTTCACTTGAAGGGTTTAAGTACTGACCATCCTGGACACAGTTTAGTTTCCAACATCTGATAATATCTCAGCCCAAAATGGTATGGCTGTAGGCCATAAAGTAAGACGTGAGAAAATGGAGAGCCAAGGTCATAAATTTTGTGAGCCCACCTGACCAGGCTAGCATAGGCGAGTGCATGTTTCCTGAATCACACTGAACAGGCATGTAAAATATCTGTTCCTTGATGTATCTGGCAGATGTGATGCCAGAAATATTTTCCCCCTGATTTATTTTTGTAGCTGTAACTAGTTCTCTATACTAAACCTACAACCCTAAACTAATTTTAGGGCCATTTATTTTTATGTCTACAAACAGCAGAGTTACCCAAATGTTAAAAGCCCATGTTCATGTGGCCATAAAGCACTGCCAATGTAACTATTATATTTCAGATTTTAGTTATCAAACACTGACACTTTGGAAAATTTCTTGAGCACAGTTTTCATATGTTTGTGTCCCAATCTTTTTAACCATTTATTCTGTAAAATATACTTTGAGTAGATTAGAAATAAATAAAATAAAAATAAATTAAACATACACCTGGAAACTCATAGTAACTAACTTCTGCTTATGAAGACAAGTATATATAACTTTATCATACGCTCTAATTCAGTCACATGCTACAGTAAATGGAGTCAAATAACACACTATCAAACTGTCTAGATTTCTCCTGATGCATTAAATGCCATGCTTTATCTGTCAAAGTTGACCAGTCATCACTCTATGTCTATAACGTGGCATCCAAATTTGCAGCAGTAGTAGGAGTAGTGGATACCACAGAATATGGATGAAATATTTTAATGTTCACCTTTTAGAATGTCATTAATCTATTATCCTAGTATCAAACTCCTTTGATAGTTAGTAACAATATTTCTAGCAATGCTAAGTGAGCTAGCTTTAACTGACTTGGCTGAAGTTACTGTATAGGAAAGTTGGATCTTGCTTTCTGTTATTACTGTTGTTTGTACCTGGGTACTGTTTATTTCTTTGTATTGCTTAGCTTGTACCATTCCTTTATATATTCTGTAGGCAGAAAAGCTTGCATGGTCACTTTCCTATGGTATATGTGTCAACAAAAGGTACATTTGGAACAATAATGGAGGCAACAGGAATAGATATGGGAAGAAAGAGAACTTAGGTAGTTGAATTCATGACTTGATTGATGCTGCCTGGTAACACTGCTAAAACACTGACGGATGTAAATTCTTTGCTGAAGCTTTTTATACACTGCACAGGCTTGATTCCAAAAGATATGTGTTATAAGGAAGCACATACTTACCCTTTCTATTGATATCCCATTGTTAATACCAACTAAAATTCCTCACATGGATCATGGGGAAAATTACTCATCTTATGTAATCATTCTTACTACATATTAATTGTGACATGAGGCAAAATAGACCTTAAATAGTTAGTAAACAATGGGTGGAATATTTCAAACTATATCTAAAACTGCTCACCAACAGTTGGAAGATGTTAAAAGTAGGAGAGTTTACCAAACCTCATCAATTGTCATTTCATTGCTATAGAATTTGTTGGGGAAACTGCTGGGTGGGCCTATAGTTTGAGATTAATTCTTCGGCTGAGGAAACTTTCATCCTTCTCTATAACCTATTCAAACGCAGGTCATTCTTAGATCATTTGGCTGAGAATCACATTGATAGTTTGCACTTCACTTTGCCTTCCATCCAAGGATCTCAGAGCATCTTACAAACATTAATTTATTAAGCTTCACTACACCCCCATGAGGAAGCCAAGTATTGTTACATATATTACTATGGATGAGCAAATTGAGACACAGAGTAAGTAAAAAGAAGAACAGGAGTGGCACTTAGAGACTAACAAAGTAACTTCATTAAGGGCATAAAGGGTATCTATGGCAGGACTGGAAATAGAACCCAGGTCTCTTGAATTCCAGTCCTGTGTTTTAAGCACAAGACCATCCTTTCTCCTCTATTAGCATATTGCTTATGTCTGGCTGCACTGTCAGATTACAGCAGGCAGATGGTTTAGAGAAGGCACCAGTCAATTTCAGCTAGGAAAGCCATCATATGAAATATAGCACGATAGGGTTTTGAGCAAAATAAAATGGGTGGCTTGCATTGTCATTTATAATGCACTCCGGATATTTAGCCAATCTGTTGGCTGAACTGAATGAAAATGCCTACCCTACCATACTGCTTACAGGGTACCTTGTGATTTAGAACTTCAGCTAACTGCTTTTGTTTTTCATTATTCTATTGAAATATAAATGCTGGGCTGTTTCACTGTAAGATTACCCTGAGGGGAGAAAACATTCCATTTTCATAAAATAAACTTCAATACATTATTTCATTCTTTCATTAGTCACTTTTGTCACTTCATATTTTGATGCTTTATAATTAAGTTATATGGAGCCCTGAGCATCTATGTCTAATAGAGTGGGTCTCATAAAAGAGTTATCTGGGATAGACCCATTCACATCTGCTTCACATTCTTTAAGCCCAAATCAGAAGTGTTCATAAAGACACATTTTAATATGTTGTAAATACAAGTGACCTGAAGAAGCCATGCACAACAGAACCATACTAATTTGCATTGATGAATGAGTGTAGATAGAAGAGGTTAGTAGACTAGCAAATGATAGGATGGAGCCAGTGCTGGTGATGGCAAATTTCCCATAGGACATTGCAGAAAAAGCAAGCCATCACTTGCCCTGTCCCTCCACTCAATGAAGCTCTAATCAACTTACAAATGGGTTGGAGACCGATTCAGGGTGTCACTGAACTTATGACATTTCCCCCAAGCTCCCCACAGCACTCGGACCAACAATGGTAGAAGTTAAAGATAGCCACCAACTTTCTATTGCTGAGGACAATATGGTACAATCCCAATTCGATTCTCTCTCCTGGGCTCAATGCTACGGGGAACATGAAGAAGATAGCAGCTCTACGAATTATTGCACATGAGGTAGGTTGGAGGATTTCCGGTTTTCCTGGTTCCCGTTAACTCCTTGGCTATAGCAGAGCTCCAGTAGGAGCAGTGAGACTCTGGCCTTACTCTTCAAACCTCAGAGCACCACCAGCAGCTGCCTTTTAAAGTTGATTATCTCGGTCTGGGATCTTCAGTGACTGCTGCCAGAGATGTGGCCAAGTGATGATATGTGCTCATCCTCAGGTCCAACATGGAGCAAGATGTCACTCATAATGACCCACCCACATAGCTGCTCTGGATCACAGTAAACTGCAAACCTCCAAATTAATTTTCAGTGTGGGTTTGCAGATTACGGCAGTGCCAATAGGCAAGGTCTGACTGTACCTCCCAGTTACAGAAGGAGCCAAGTTATTTGTTCATTTTACAACAGTTGCATTTTACTACTGAAAAAAAAGTGAACAGAACAGTTTTCTACATTAAAATGATCAGTTAACAAAATTCCTTTAGATATTAGCATCTAAATATTTTCCCAATAGACTTCTAATCTGCATTATTTTTAGTGTGCTTTATTTTTACATTGGGATTTTTGGCACACCCCCAGATTCTGTAGTTTCCTAAAGAATATGGACCAAAGTTTCACTCTGGACCAAAAGCTCACCTCCAAATCCAGGGCCACAAGCTGTGATGTGTGCAAAACCCACACAACAAAGTCAGGCCTTGATCCTGACATCACTTAAGTATGGGACTATTCACATGAGTAAAACTGCACATGTGTTTAAGCATTTGCAGACTGGGGCCTGACATTTTAATGAGCTCAAGGGAACACCTGTGGTTAGGGAGACCAGACAGGAAGTGTGAAAAATTGGGGTGAGGGTGGGGGGTAATAGGAGCCTATATAAGAAAAAGACCCAAAAATTGGGACTGTCCCTATAAAATCGGGACATCTGGTCACCCTGCCTGTGGTTGTAATCTTATTTCAAAACAATTCTCTGTCTTGGTCCCAAATAGATTACTATTAGAGAATAGGTAATGATGCATCTCAACATGGATTCATTAAAATATATGATCCTCTTAATAAAAATAATCTAAAAGAACACGAACAGTCTGAGGATATGGTCAATTTAGTATTTTCTAGAAAAAGGGTCCGAAACAAAACTCAAGATCAGTCTGACACCTTCCTTTCCCTATGTCTAAATGCATTGAGGGACAAGGGGATTTGGAACCAGGAACCTGTAACAAAGGCTGTGGTTACTACAGCTGACTAAATCAAAATCTCAGAATCAAATACTCCTAAACCTTAAAGGTAGGTTTAAAATCCAAAACCTGTGTGTCTTGGGTCTACCTTTGTTAAAAATATTACATTTTCTATAACAAGGGACCAAAACACTGTAGCAATCCTGTTGTAAGATGCAGCCTTTGGGAACATTAAGTTACAATACCAGTGTTTGCGTTTTTTAAGTGACATTTTTAGGATTTACTGTGGCTGGCTGGGGGAGGACCTCCCCTTCTATAATATTTATTGTTGTCTGCTATATCTTATAGTAAAATGGCATCATTTCCTCTATTTGATGCATCTAAACCACACATTGCATATACAAAACGGTGAGGGAAAGATACATTTGTATAATGGCATCCACCATCCTTATACCTCAGTTCTAATATGAACACTCGTCAGTATCACTAGTGATCATTTTAAGGGTGTTACAGTGGTTAGTTTGTAATATTTCACAATGCATCATTCACCACTTAAATCCCCTTCCTTTATTCACTTTACTCATTGTTCCTTCTTGTGCATGCTGTGTTCTTTCTGAAGCCTCTGAGTCCAATCCATTAGTTGTAGCCAAGATTGCAACATTCCCTTCTGCTGGCCATCCACCAACACAGCATGCTAACTTTATGACTGCAACAGAACACTGTGCCTAAACAAGCTCTCATGATTAGCTACTTTGGTCAACATGAATAATGGATCGCCTGGGCTGAGTCAGGCCTGAACAGGCTGGATAAGCCCTCTCCCTGGACCTACATGATGGTCTTTAAACACAGTCCCAATGTAATTTTAAACTTCACTTCATCATACTGATAGGCTACAAGCTACCCTCCTATGAACACAATAAACACAGGGAAATAGATAAACTACTTGGAGAAATACTATGACAATCCCGCCTGGGTATGGAACACATGCCAGTAGGGCCACATTTTCAACTGCCCTCAAAGGCAGCATCTGAAATTGTCTTTCCAGTTGCAAGTGGCTGGGTGGGCAAAACACATGTTGGCAAGTCTAGACAGGCTGGGATGGCTAGTTAAGACAGGCTAAGTACTCTCTGTATGAACCAACCCTCATTTTTAATTTTCTTGAATTTTGAAGATAATAAAGTCTGAGGTTTTTTTAAACTTCATTGTTGTGTCTGGTTTATCAACCCTTCATTGGCCTTAAAATTCCTGCTACGAGAAATCTGTTTGCGTTAATGAATTTTGTTTGCATAGCTGACTGAGATCACGTTAAGCAGTTATTGCAAGGTAATATAACAACCTAACCAATAGTTAACAGATATAGAAGCTCTGACAAGGAATAGTCTGAAACCCACATATGATGCAATTCTTTCTGGCAAAGGGAAAAAGACAAGTGTAGGATCAATTTATGCATAAATTGGTCACATTTTCACACATAGCCCCAATTATCTAAAAAGGGTTGAACATTATATTTATATTGATAAGCTTAACAATGTTGAACCACGACTCTCGGATGATCTGTTACAATTCACATCCAAAGAGACCAGAAGGAATAATTGGAAACCCTCCAGCATTTCAAGAAATAGAAGCAGCCTTGAAAAAGATGAAAACTGCTGTACAAGGTCTGCCTTTTGCTGAAATTACAACATAAATTCCAAATGAAGGATGGCTAAGAATAATTCAACAATTACAAATTCCCTTCTAAAGACAGAAGGAATGCTACAAGATTAGAGAAATTGAGTCATCCCAAATGTCTCCATGGGGGGGGGGGGAGGGGGGAAGGAGATTGTAATGACTACAGGCTGAATGAGACACTTGATAGACTGTATCATTGATTGATTGCAGGAGGATTTGAGTGGAACAACCTGGTTTTGTGTTCTGAATATCAATAGTTGGCGATATAAATTGTGAAAATACTTGCAAATAATTACGGAAACCTCTCATGCTAATCAAAACTGTTTAAGTTAACCTCAAAATACACTCAACTTTTCTTAACTGACCACAGTCTTTTGACATGTTTTTTAAGGCAATGGCATCCCTAAATGCCTAACTGATTTTACTTATGAGTCAGGACTGCAAGGCCCACTAAAGAAGCGTAAGTATCACAAGTAATCAGTAACCAAACTTCTCTCCCCAATCCTTGCTTTAGCTGATGAGTTTTTGATTCTTTTTATGAACCAGTTTTATTTTCCAAAATCAGGGCTTACTATAAAAAGGAAGAAGCTATACCCAGAGCATTGCCTATAAGCAGCAGTGAAACCAAGGTGAAGTCATATACAGGCTTTTTAAAATGTATTATAAAGGAAGAAAGAAAATAACACCACCCATAAATCAATACAATATCTTAGAACAGACGTAAAAACTGTTTCCTTCCCCCTGCCCTTCTTCCAAAACTTAAGCACAGAAGTATAGGTATCACAGAAAGTCTGCTTTGTCTAATAAAGCTGTGTTCCCATTTTTGTTGCAATAGCATTTGCAAATGAAAAATGATGTTTCAAAGAGAATTTGCCAAAGTCAGATTTGACACACACACCATTTCAAATTAAAAACGAAAGGCCAAAAATTCTGAAAATTGGCTAATGGATGACTAAACACATATATAGGCACCTAAAGTAGTGGCATGATTTAGAGAGATACTGAACAACCACACACCCCACGTACATACACAGATTTAGCAATCTAACTTTAGATAGACAATTATGAAAATTTTAGCTTATGTGCAGACCTGAGCCTGGTAGACCTTGCTTTGTTTGGGCTCAAAGAAACTCGGGAAACAATATGCCATATAATATTCTAAATAGATTCTTATACCATGCTCATCACTGTAGCATCTGAGCATCTTCTATTAGTGCATTAAGCAAGATGACAACATCTGTCACACGTGGTTAGTTCTCTCATCCTCTCCTCAGGGGCAGAAGTATATGGAACATTATGCTACTGTTGGGTCCTGCCTAGTCTTCGAAGCCCCCCCCCAGATCCCTGATGGGCTAATAGGACTTTGCACAGTATCCAAGAAACAGAAACACTTGCAACTTCCAGCTGATACTTCAGCCTCAATAAGCTGGTTTCTTGAGATCTTGGAGCCTTACAGGGCAGGTAGAGCCTAAAATTCTGCCCATCTGTATCAACTGGGTTTTTAAGTGTCAAAATCTGCCTTGTGAGAATACAAATAGCCAAATTTTCCATGGAAGCCAGGTAATTCCTTAACTCATGTCAGTAGTTGGGTGCCTAACTATTCAGATTTGCACAAGCAAATGCCAATTTACAGTAAGATTATAGTCCCATGATTGTGTGTGCGTAGGAACACACACATTTGTAGGGTTTTCATTTGACGATCTCTAAAGCGTGTCACCAACATTTACGAATGGATCCTCACAACACTTATTCTTTGAGGTATATGAATAAATATTATTGTCCCATTTTATAAATGGGAAAGCCTGAGATAGAAGTTAAAGGATTTATACTGACTCACTGTGTGATTTTAGTATAGAGACAGGATTACATTTCAAGAGTTCTTAGCTTCCAACTCCATACTCCCAAAAAGGTAAAACCAGACTGGAATGTATCAATTGAGAGTTCTGAAATAAACAAAGACTTATGGGACAAAGTTGGAAAGGGATAGCTCAGGTCATTTGCTATTGTAGAAGGAGTCTTTCATCTAAAGTCACTGATATGAATGTGACAAAGATTAGTACAGGATAAACACCACCATAATTAAAGTGTGTTCTGCAGCCTACGTGAAATTAATTGGTGGCCTCAATTATATTTAAAAATATTACCATAAACCTATAAAGAGACTGGACTGCCTAAAACAGAGTGGCTCCCCAATATAAGGACCCTGGAGCCCAGGCTATGGACATGAAAAGAACGTACAGCAGGAAAGGAAAGAAGGATCTAGAAAGTGGCATGATAAGAACAATAAGCAGAACTCATATGCTAAATTTCTCCCCCACAAGTTAATGTCCATTTCAGCCTCTAAATTTTTCCATGCATCTCATTCACTAGCATTCTATAAACTCTACAAATGTACATCACAGGAAGGATTTCTAACTACTCCAGTCATATGTCTTCATTAAGCTTTTAGATGAATGAGTCCGAATTGACTGGAGTTAGGTATAGATGGGCCGGGACCATAAACCCAGAGCTAAATAAATCTTTGAGGAAGTTCAGGTTTAGGTCCAAACTACACAGTTCTGTCCGATGTCTATATAGAGAGAACTTAAAACTCCTCTATTCAAACACACTGAGGCTTTGGAAAATGCAAATCCAGATCTGAACTGTGTGCCCTGAATGCATCTCTAGAGTGATACAAGATAGGAGTTAATCCCATGTGGAGTTCTGTTACTGAAGATCAAAGGTTGCAGAGCCAGACAATGTCTAAATCACCATTGCTTATTTTTTTAAATCTGTGTAGGCTAACTGATAAACAAATGTATATAACTGATTAACATGCATAATAGACTTAGCCTTAGCAGGCTAGGAACACCATAGTCCTGTTGTAGAGCAGTGAATGTCTTGGAGTTGCAGAACACTTGTTGCGTATGTGAATAATCCAGAAATATGAAGTAAGGCAAGGCACTCCAGCAGTTCATCTTCAGAAAACATGATGTCATTTATGTACAGACTCTTAATTCCATTCCTCCTCCTATTTTCCTTTCAAATATATGTTTTGTATGGAGTTATCCATTAGACAGCACTCTATCAATGAGATGTGTCATTGCTCTGTGTGTGGGTGTGTGTATGTGGGTGTGTGTGTGTATCCTGATAAAATGAGCCTAATGCATATGTAAATCTGCCTTCTCAAGAAAAGTGTGTGCAATTTTCCCCCAGTTAAAGACTGAAGCTAGAACCCTTATAACCTGAAGAAATGTATCATATAATGAGAAAATGTTATTGTAAAAACACAGCCAGAGCCTTCTTTATGGCTAAAGGGCACGGAACACAAGTCAGGGAGCAAGTATGCAAAAGTGGCTTAAAGGTGGCTGGTTACTGGGCCAATCTCTGGCTATCTTAGAGCAGCCTAGGAATTGAAATGGCCACAGGAAGTCAAAAAACAGCTGAAAATCAGCATACTGCAGCCATGCCCCATTTCCTCCAGCCACAATCCCTATTCCTGCTGCGCAGCAGGGAAGGGTGTAAGAACTCCTATGATAGCTCTAGACTTACTGATGAGCACCCTTATATTGAAGCAATCCTATTTGAGCCCATTAAAATAATGGCTTTTCAGCCAGATAACACTAGCATGGAAGTGCAAAGTGGCCACCTTGCTACACTTGCCTGAAGTTGATCTAATGGAAAAAAACTGATGTGGCCCTTGACCAGAGAAAAAGGGAACATATCACTCCTCCAGTGTCCGATGGTTGGTTCCCCACAAGCCCTTCCCAATAACTCTTCCTTCTTCACAAAAGCAAGTGGCAGAGTTTTCATAAAATAGAAGGCACACCCACCATGCCACTACGACTCAGCCTCTGCCCAGGGGAGAGCCTTGTTTTCAGAAACAGGGAGTTGCTGTGTTTGTGGCCAAACCAAGGGAGGTGTCAAGTGGCAGTCATAAGCACCAACATGGAAGCTAATACAAGCAGATGGCAACAAAGTACCCAGACAACAGCCATATAGCCCTGTGAGGGTGTTGGGTGGCCATTCTAACAAAATACTGCAGACTGCTATCAGATGCTATGTTCAAGGATCTGCACTGATAGGGATTAGTACTTTTTTTTTTTTGATAGACAATTGATCATGGAGGCATACGAAAAAAATCAAATCCCCATCACAGTAACATGGATTTCACTCTCTAATTGATTTTTTAAAAAAAAGCCAAAATCATCAGCTGTTTTGAATGGGCTCTTAAATATGACCATTTACAATAATGCGTACGAAAAAAATGAGGAAAGGATTTAAAGATCTCATCTGGCAAATTGCTTTGCTGACAAATAGGTATTAAATGCAGTTTATCCTGGCCATAATTAGGCATCACTTTTGTAGCATTGTGATCATTACATCTTTTTCCCCCTTCTTCTTCCTCTTTTTAAGAATTTGCAAAAAATGACATAACATTAGTGGATCCCTTTTGGAAAGAAAATATACAGGCTAAGCAAATAAGAGGAACAATGTAAAATGCTTGTGTAATGATAATGAGGATAATAATAATATCCTCCCACAACTAGCTAACCAAATCCTTATAGTGTGATTCAGCCAATTTAAAATTAGATATAAACTTCTGCACTGATCCATTTGCAAAAATGCATCTGTAATGCAAACTAGCATTTACATGCACAATTTTTGCAGTTCTAAGTGTAGAAGTCCATAATATAGAATAAGATTTTCTTTTTTATATCCCTATGCATCAGCTACTTTGAAACAATACTGTTCCTAATTCTTAATTTTAACTCCAACTTTATATAGAATGTTAAGGACTACATTTATAAAGCAGGGTTTCTTTTATGTAACACCATATTTAGGACCAGCTGGATAGACACATAGAAATTGCCTGCTTTGAGACCACAAAAGGCATCATTTTTAGAAGAAAAGTGGAAGCCAAAACTTTCTGTTTATAAAATATTTTCATGAGATCACAAATATCTCTTTGGGTAGAAAGTGGAAAATATAAACACAAGACCTTAGTGATCTGAAGATATGGTGCATTTTAGCTGCGCCTTTTAAAAAGATATCACAATAAATGAAACCTTTTTGCTATATCTTCCTGTTTAGAGCAGCAAGGTACATCCTACTACTACAAGTAATTCAGTAAGTCACTTGTACTGCATATCCCTTTGAATAAGATTTGTCTGAGTTCAATTTTTATTTTTTTTCAAATACATTCTTATTTATTTGAAATGACACAGTATTTACATCTCATAGCTTATTAATTCCAATCACCCACTTCGGTAATTAAAAAAGACATTGTTGTCTATTGACATTGATCAGAACACAGAAAGATGTGGGGAAATGACTCTAATGAAATATTTTTGTAAGTCGTAAGAGTGGATAATTATGGGCACAGAAAAATTAAACATACTGCTTCTTTTAATGAAATCAATATCATATTGTTCAATTAAGTTAGTGAAGCATAGCTCAGTGATCACATAGTTTGATGTGAAATTGACGAATATTTTAAATGATTGTGCAGCTAACAGACTGCTTTATGCAGTGGTACCTGAAATAAACTCAGTTGTTTGTAGAGTTCACCATATTACGTCAGAGAGTTGATGAAATAAAGTCAAAATGATCTGTTGTAAAATACATTAGCCGAAAGGTAAAAGAATCACATTCTAAAGTTCACCTAAAGGAAATGGAGAGTTTTTGTCATTCAAAGGAACTTTTTTTTTCTTTTTAGTGGTGTCCATCTGTTGCTTTTAAAAGAGATTATGTTTTAAATGGAACCACAATATTTTAGGACTTTTCCCCCACATGCAACATTGTTCAAATTTCAAAGGACATTATATTTCATAACTAACACTTATTACTTATTGCCCTTTACAAAATATTCTTGGCAGAAGGTTAGAAACTGACATTTCCAGCTGAAAATAATGCACTGTCAAATAAGAAAACTGCAGGGTATAATTTTTAACACTCATATCTATTATTTTAAACATGAAACATTGCATCAGCTTGACATTAATTGATATAATAGGGACAGAAAAGGATAATGCAATTTTAGTGGCTAGCTACATTTAATTAACTGGCAGCAGTAGCCTGTGACAAAAGAAAACTCTACTACAAAAAATAAAGCCTGTTTGTACACCTCCTTTCATGCATTATTGAAATACAGTGTCATTATGCGATATAATAAGTGCTCCAACAGTCAACAACTAATAAATGCAGACACAAAACTTTCATAAAAGTTAGTAAATACAGTATTGTATGGAAATTCTGATGCATATTAGCTCTCATGTTCACTGTAAAATGTTTTATTATGAAAAAAATGGATAAGATACTTATCTTTTAAATTGGAGTTTAATATTTTATTAGTGCCAGCACATCATTCTCATCAAATGGCAGGAAACTCTTTTTTGTATGGATATAAATGTCTAGAGTTTAATATTTCAACGATAAGTACCTACTACTGCATCTATCACATTGCAGCTTAATGGAATTTACTTTTTCTTAAATATTTATACTGTATGTGTGTTTGGTCGTCAAATGATTGCATAACTCTGAGGTGGAACCGATAAGGCAGTGCAACAATGTTGTGAATTATTACTTTTTAAAAAATCCAAGTATTTAAAAAGTTTAATAAGGTATGGAAATGTAAATCCTGCCAATTTTCTAGCCTAGGATTCCCATAGGAAGGTAGCACTCTGTAACTGACAAAGAAAAGTTCTTCTAAGTGAACCTGAGATTGCTAAAATCATCCGACTTTCCCTAAGCAAATTATATTTAAAGAAAAACAGAATGACATTAGCGAGAAATATTTCCTGTGAATCCAAAACTTGCAGTAGTGAGCAAATTAATCTGAGCCCAGCCTCTGATATTTGGTTCACAGTGTAATGTACAGGCAACATCATTCAGGTTCTGCAATACTGCAAACTATTTCATCAGTTCTGAGAAATGCTTTCTGATCCATGCTGATACAATTACCTAGCCTTTATTGGCAATTTAGACCTGCTTTTAGGGACATTTTAGAGCAAATGATGTTTTCTTGATATTTTAAAAAAGCAGCACTATTTGCTATACCTTTGGGATAAGGTAGAAATGGAGTTAGAAGCTCATTAAATATCTGATTGGTACAATGTGTTTTTTGTTACTGTGAACTAAACTACCAAAAATGAAGACACTTTACAGAAGGTTTTGCTCCCTCTTGCAGTTAGAAAGTATTTTGATTCTGAATATTTCTGTAAAATAAAAACTGGCATTTACAACTACTGTACTACTTACAAGGGTCTTAAAATCTGCCTGTTAATTGTAGGATGTGGAAACTTACCCAATAAATTTTGTAATATGAGCATATGAGAAGGACATGGTGTATCTTTCTTGGTTTATATAAAATATGGATATTCAGTTTATGATCCACAGAACCTGGATTTCTTCTTATGTTTCTAAGAGTATTAAAAAAAAAAGAATGGTTTACAATGATGGAAAATAAAACTGGACATTGTTAAATGGTTTTAGATAGAGATTAAAATTAAGTGACATAGGAAGCTATACAACAGTTTAATGAATGATGCAAACCCATATAAAAGATTTTCTTAAAACTGGAATAATGTTAACTTGTGGTTAAACTTAATTGTGGCTGAATTTAACTTAAGCTTTTGATTCAGAATTTGCTTTTCTGAGCCTCAGTAAAATGGTAAAATTCTATTCTTTTGTTCTATTCAGTGAAAATAATATATAGCTGAGAGTGGTTTCAGAATGTAAACTATATTAAAAAGGTTCTACAGATGTACCTCTGAATTGTGCATTTCTCTACAATAATCCTGCTGCTGGGCATTTCACATTAGTATTGTTGAGTTCCCAATGTCACACAGTTGTTTTCTGCCACACTGGTCTTTGTAAATAACATAAAAGAAAGTGTGATAGCCCAAGAGCATAATATTGTGATAAATAAAAGCTGCTAATTTAAAACTCTTTTAGACAGAAGTGAGATACATCTCAAGAATACTATTCTGGTAAATAAAATCTGCTAATTTAAATCTTTTAAAATAATGGTTTCCAGCTGCTAGCGTCTGACACAAAATGTAATACTATAATCTACTTATTTGGCAGACCTGTAACTGAAAAGACACTATTGCTGAAAATGTTATGGATTAGGAAACTTTTATGTTACATGTAACAAAGTCGATGGGCTTTATTCTACATCACTGAAATCAGTGAGAGTGAGATTTGGCTCTAAAAATCAGCAAAGTTACATGTTTTCTTTGAAAACTAGAAGGTTTTAACTGCATATTAATGGGGAGGCAAAGAATTAGTCCTAACTTCAGCAATACTGAGATCGGATACAGTTCAATAAGATGAAAAAACATTTAATAATGTTGGTTTTGAAATGCCAGTTAAACACTGTTTTTGCAGCATGTTTTTCACTTCCACATTCTGCAATGTATTGAAAATTTTATTGCTGTTAAAAAAAAAAAAAAAAAGGCAGCTGGAAAGCCTACCATATAGTTAACATTGCTGCAGAAACTACGGCAGGAAAACAGGCCAGGGACGCAGTTTAGCCTTGCAACTGAAAGAGACCTGGAATGGATGCCAAATTCCAAAGATCTCTGATAGAATCCACAGCAATTGTCATATTCTGGAATGCAGAAAAATACCTTCAGAAAACACTGACTAGGAGGCTACTGGGTTTCATATAGCAAGAACACACATGCAAAGCAAGATCAGCCGTTCAAACTTCATTCAGTCAGATACTATAGTTAGGGAATTATATAAACATCATAGGTTTACAATCATAGGTTAAAAAAATAGGAGGATGTTTTGTGCTTCTCTGACCTTTCTCCTTATCCTCTCCCCCTCTGCAAACACCCCTCCAGCACAGATCCATGGTGGAGCTAGACTTCACCTACTGTATATGTGTGATAAGGGCTGTACTGACATGCCTTGTTAATTTCTCTGGCAAAGATCTCTTATTCTGCAGCCAGTCAGCAGGAAATTTAGGAAGATTGAGCATTACAGAGCTCTTTAAAAATGATGGACCCGATTCTCCACTGCCTTGCACCTCATGTAGGCATTTACACCTGTGTACAGTAGTGCCAAGTGGGTGTAAAACGCTACCAGTCGGCTGTGATTGCAGTTTACACCAACATTGCATAGTGACTAAACAAGGCTGCAAGACAATGAGGAATCCAGCTCACTATCTTCATCAAACTATCGGCTGTGAAAAATAAACAGATTTGAAAAAGCTAAAGTAGTACATGGTGTACTTGTGGCTTCTATCCTGACATCCTTATTCAGGCAGAAATTCCCACTGACACCTATGGCCATCCCTTTCTATCTCATCTATACAGAAAACAGGTTTAAAGTTTACTTTTTACAGAAATTACTTTTTTAATGTTAAACATTCATTCCTAGCAATTTTATCCTCCCATTTATAAAGACAACCTTATTCATCATATTCACCATATACATTACTTGTACTATAAAAGATTATAATTAAGGGCCCAATCCTGAAAGGTGCTGCGCAAGAGGGATTAGGCATGTTTAATGGGAGCTGGGCATACTCAGAAACCTTGCAAAAAGTGCTCATCACCTTGTAGATTGGACCAATAAGTAATATATCATGGGACAAATCCTGACCTTTTGTGTGCAGAGGCACAAGATGTGAAAAGCAGCTGAACTCGCAGGGCTCCATTGTTGCGGGGAGAGGGAATCAGGCACAGAGAAGCTACATTGCAGTATACAGCCTCTCTGAGCAGTGAGCCAGTGCTCCGCGGTAGTAGACTCTGTGGGTCAGTGGACAAGGTAGGCTGGAGGAGTGTTGAGGAGATGGCCAGTGAGGCCCAGGGAAAAGTGCTCCTGGACAGTGTTCCCTCTAATTTCTCCCATCCATGTGAGGAATGAATTTTGTTATGTGCACCAATATGGAGGGGATGTGTGACACATCACATCCCTATTGGTGCACATAACAAAATTAATGTGTCAGGATGGGGCCGAGAGGTTTGGAGTGTGGGAGGGGGCTCAGGGCTGAGGCAAAGGGTTAGGGTGCGGGGGTAGGGAGGGATGAGGGCTCCGACTGGGGGTGTGGGCTCTCGGGTGGTGCCGGGGATGAGGAGCTCAGAGCCAGGGCCGGCTCCAGGGTTTTGGCCGCCCCAAGCAGCCAAAAAAAAAAAAAAACCAACCCCGCGATCGCGATCTGCGGCAGCAATTCGGTGGGAGGTCCTTCGCTCCGAGCGGGAGTGAGGGACCATCCGCCGAATTGCCGCTGAATAGCTGGACATGCCGCCCCTCTCCGAAGTGGCCACCCCAAGCACCTGCTTGCCAGGCTAGTGCTTGGAACCGGCCCTGCTCAGAGCTGGGGCAGAGGGTTGGGGTGTGGGGGAGTGAGGGCTCCAGCTGGGGTTGCAGGCTCTGGGGTAGGGCCGGGGATGAGGGGCTCAGGGTTGGGACAGAGGGTTGGGGTGTGGGGGTGGGGTGAGGGTTCTGACTGGGGATGTGGGCTCTCGGGTGGTGCCAGGGATGAGGGGCTCAGGGCTGGGACAAAGGATTGGGGTGTGGGGGAGTGAGGTCTCCAGCTGGGGTTGTGGGCTCTGGGATGGGGCTGGGGATGAGGGATTTGGGGTGAAGTGGGGCTCCCCAGGGCTATGGTGGGAAGAAAGGACCCCCCCATCTCTCTCTCCCCACAGCAGCACCTTGGTTGGGGGGGGAGAGGCGGCTCTCGCCCGGCCGCAGCAGGTTCAGGGCAAGGCTGGGGGAAGGGCGCCTGTCCCCCGGGCACGGCAGGTCTGGGGCTGGGCTGGGCCGGGCATGGGGGAGGGGTGCCACAGCAGGTCTGGGGTTTGGGGAGAGGCATGTCTCTCCCCCCCATCCCTGTAGCCCTGCCACCTGCTAGGCAGCTGCACGGCCGCACAGCTTAGAGGGAACTTAGCCCACATCCTACATCTAAGTGGAGACAGGCTCCATAGCCCACATTGAGGAAAAGCATTCCCTCAAAGTGGGCTATGCAAATCCTCCCTATGCCATTATTAACTTAGGGTCACATTAAGAGGCACCCTTCACCAGGCATGCAAGAGGCCTTGTCATCATGCAGTTACTTAAAGGCCACTCAGAATGACTACACCACACCTTTAAGTGGGGGGGGAGGGGGTTTGTCCAGCTTGCTGGAGGAGAGGGACTAGAGCCTTAGGGCCAGGAGGGGAGCGAGGCTCAGAAGCTGTTGCAAAAAGGGGGAGTAGGTCAGCGTGATGTCGCTGATTCATCCCCAGGGGCCTGAGTTCAAAAAGGGAAGCACGGCAGAAGACCCTTTTTCCCAGTCCAGGCAGATCATGGAGCTGAACATGGGGTTACCTGCGCTGTACACTTTTATCTGCCGGGTAGTCCCAGACATCTTATAATAAAGTTGTGGCCTGATTAAAACCATATCAAGTGTTTCCTGTCCTTCTTTTGGTATAGCTGGACAACAGCAGTCCCTGGGCTCCTGAGAATACAGGGAATCCTCATTCCTGTCCCCAAATGTGCAGGGAGTGGTGAAATCAGGGCTCCTACACTGGCCTGCAAAGGAGGGGTGGTTCAGTTGGTGGAGCAATCTGTGCACAACCCATACACTAGTGAGATCACATCTCTCTGAGGCAAAAATATTCCAGGACTCATCCGCGGGCAATGCGGCTCCTACCTCCACCTATGCAGAGCAGAGGCGTCGCTGCCAGAATGTAACAGGAAGCCTTTATTTATGGGAACAGGGCTTGCCTCTCTGAGCAGATATTAGACCAGCAATATAGAAAAGTTTGAAATAGTTAAGAGATAAAGGCAATGGAGAATTATTGAGATGCCATACTGCATCTATATTAACATGAGCAAATTATTTTGGTAGAGATTCAATTTCATAAAAAGGGTTTCAAAAGCTGTTTCATGAGCAGTAGAATGCTTGTTTTTCTTCTCACCAAAATGAATAAAAACTTTATGATATGTTCAGCACAGTACTTAAGTATTTGTTTTGTTAATTTCTTAAAACAAATTGGATTCCCAGTAAATACAAAACTTGGACAGCTGCATTAAGCAAGCAGTGGGGAAGCAATCTCATAATGATTATCATGTAAAAATGGCACTACAGAAGAATTCCCAGAATTTCATCCGAACAGTTATTGACTCTATTATAAAAACTCCTATAAAATCCAATATAGATATTCCTGAAGGAAGCGAGAGAATTTCTAAATATGTACAACTACCCTCAGGTGATTAAGGAAACATAGAAGGGATGCGACATTATTAAATGACAATAGAATTTAGTTGACATACTCTCTTTCTCCTTGATTTATTGTATTTGTAGGGAATTTATTGTATTTGTAGCAGTTGAAGTGGTTTCCCTTCCAGTCAGGAGGTTGACAGGTCAGAGAGAGTAGGTGGTATTTAGGGTTGAAAGAATTAGATTTTTATCAGTAAACAATTATAATTATTGATTTCACCATGCACACACAAGTGACAAAAATATTTTCATTAATAATAATCAACATTTACATTTAAGAAAAATGCTACTTGAGAAATTATTAGAGTTCGATTTAAGGATATTTACTTTGTGTATTTTGACATGTGATGTTGTCAATTGGCGTTTCAACAGTTATAAAGCTTCAACTTTTTGAATATCAACATCTACTCTCATGTCTGAGTTCCCCATAACTTTCCACAACTGTGACAATTTAAATCAATAAAAAATCTAAAAAATGCTTAAAACCAAGTTATCTGCCAAAACTTCAAAGAACTAAAAACCAAATTTTGCCAAGTCTAGTGTTATTGGACCCATGGACAATGCTCAAACATCATGTACAAATATAGAGTTTGCCTGTCTCTGAACCTTGCATATGAATGAATGAGTTTGTGGGAGAGTAAACACTGCGAGGTACATAAGTCACCTGACAAGATTTTGACGCTTCACTGCCAGTAGGTAGTGATATTAGTGGGGGTGCTCTCATAGTTTTATGGAGCATCTGGTGCTAATGAGTTCCAAATCCCCGCTCTCATAGTCTCTGGGATCTTGGGCAAGTTATATAAACTTCCTTTCCTGAATTTCCTCATCTGGAAAAAAGGGGATAATGGTACTTTTCCTACCTACTTCAATGGAACACATATTGTGAAGATTGGTTAATATTTGTAAAGCAATTTGAACAAGTGTTATTGATGTATTAGGCTGTATGGTACCAGCAAAGGTAATGAGGAAGCATGGTTTATGCATCTGTATACTAAAGTTGTCACCTGTAGCCTCCTAACTTCTGTGCTGATTCTGTCTTTCAGAAACAAATAAAATAGCATTAGACAATGATTTTCATTTGGCTTTAAAGGGATCCATGAGATTTGTGTAGGCATATAAATATATGCTTCCCTTGGGGCTGGCATAATGGAGGTCAATAAGTAAATACTCCACACAATTGACTTGAGTTAGCAAACAGCCCCAACTTTAATTATAATTTCTTTAGCCTTGGGGAAAATCCCTATTAACCAGCAGAAGAACCCTTCATCTTATGGAGTTACTCTTTATGTATGTAACGGCCATAACAGACTACCAAGACAAAGGGGTTCCATCTACTGTATCCCCAAACAAATAGGATTTGGCCAAAACTGAAATCTTTCTCTCTCTTGTGAATTATGAGACTCTGACAAGAGCTGCCTCAAACTGTACCCAATGTTAAAGTTATTAAAGTGTCAACCCATGTCCTATCACACTTAACATAAAGTGCTCCCATTCATTCCTCCCTCTGTGCTTAGGTTTAAGATAAATTATGGTCCCCCACAAAAGTTGGCTGCTGCCAAAGTGGACTCCTGTGAAGGTTGTGAAAAAGGACTAAACATCCATCCCTAATGAAAACACAGCTGCTAGGCAGAGCCTAAGTAACCCAACATCCAAAAACCGAATAAACCAACCAGTCTAGCCACAAATAATTGAGTTGGGGGCGGGATGCTAACAACTACCAACATGTCATTTTGCAACAAAGGATCCTTTTATTTTGTAATGATGACTCTAATGATGTTAGTAGGTCTTGAATTTTGCCCTTCTGGGTCTAAAAGCATGAACTATTGTTGCTTAAGCTAAAGGATCAGGACTATTAGCTCATAGTCAGCTGCAGACTCAAATTTCAATGTATGATCTAGCTACTAGAGGACAAAAACCCACATTGAAACCAGCGTGGATTTCATCTACCTCAAACAGTGAGCACCCAGAACCAGTAAGGCAGGTTGATGGACAGGCACATGGGTTTTCCTGTCTCTGCTGGGAGGAATCAGCACACCAAAAGGGAAATTCAAAATTCTGTTCCCTCCCACTATAGTGGCACCCCACCAAGATGGAGCAAGTAGGACAAATATTGCTCTCACTGACAGTGGTGTAAATTCAGAGTAACACCACTAACGTTGATAACTAGCAAAACATTATGCAAACAAAGGATTAATTTACTCGGTGTCTACTACTGTTTCATTAAATAAGACTTTGTATACATTAAAGATCATAACTGAAACCAACCCCTATGGACACGGCGTTTCCGTTGCAATTGTCACTAAAAAAACCTCATGCTTATGCCTGCACTGTACATGGACTTATTTTGTTCTCATTCACATACAACCTACTTTCTCATAGTTACAACAAAAGACCCATAGAGAGTCACACTGTTCTCATTCAGACCTAATTTGTGCACGTACAACTGTGTCATGGTTAAGAAATACAGTAGGCATGGAGGATTATGATCTCTATTTTGAAAAGTGGCTAGTGATTTTTGGTGCTTTTATTTCTGGGTAGCTACCTCAAGACACCTAAATGAGACCTGATTTTCAGAGAGGAGATGATCAGCAGTTTCTGAAATTCAGGCCCCATTAAGGTACCTCAAGTTGGTTCCCCGAAAGTGGAGGCACCCATATTCACTAGTCCCTTTTGACAATTTAGACCACGTTTTTTCAAAATATCAGGCTTAATTTATCATTATGTGTGGTGAAGGGACTATTTTAACTTGAAATTATATGACGGGGTATGTTGTGGGTCAAAGACAGAAAAGAACACAGGCTGCTGGGTGCACAGAGAGAAAGAGCTTGGACTTCTGAACAGAACCTCCACCCGGTTTGGAACTTTGGGGGGGTTGAATGTGAGGTGTCGCCGTTTGGCTCCTGAGGAGAAAGGGAGCAGGGTCACAGAGGGGGTCAGAAAGCTAGACCTTGGTCATGAGGGGAAACACTGCCAGGCTCTTACAAGAGTAGGCTTTCCCTCCGGCAGTAAGAAGGGTTACTGAAAGCTTCTGTAATGTTTATGTTATGTTTACTGTGGTTAAATGAAAGGTTAGTGGTTTTTGAAATTCAGGAGTTGTAGGCATAGTCAATCAGTGGGGTTTTGAAGAGGTCTGCAGAGAGCTGAAAACAGAGTTAGGAAAAGGAGCAAGGATTACCTGGTATTCACAGGCAACTGTCATGAGCGGAAGATTAGAGGGGTAAAAAGGCTGTACTAGCAACCAGGAATCCCTAAGTGCCACCTGACTTCTGTGTATCTATTTTCTAAGGCTCTTCAGGCTGTGACTGTCCATACTGTTGTATATTCCATAGTCAGTGCGAAACAAATACATGAATAAAGAATAACAACCGCCACTTTAGTGATACCAGCATAGATTTACAATGAACTATTATTTCAAATAGTGTTTGATGTTTACTACTCTAGAATTATGGATTTATGCACATTATACAATATAATAAAAACTAGTGAAAGAAAGACAGAAAGAAAAACATTTTTCCCAATCAAGTAAAATATCCCAGGACTTAGCAATGGTGAAATGAATACGATGTTAAGTAACGTGGGAAATGGAAATCAAATGGTGCCTTGTGCATCATCTAAATCTAGCTTCCTTACTGTTTGGGGATATATAAACAAAATTAGAAAGCTATAATTTTGATTTTTTAAATAAAAATGATGGAAGATATACCTTGCAGGTAAGATGAATTGAATGTGTTTTTAATCTTAAACACATATAGAAAATGCATGAGTCTCTTGCATGATTTATAAAAATATAATTGACAGAAGAAAGAATATAACAGATTAATGCTACATAAGTCATTGATTTTCTAGAGAAGTACAGTACAAGATTACTGTGCATGCTTACTTCATTTTGAATGCTTTCTTCCCTTAGAGTCAGAGCCACCTAGTATTTTAAATTCCTTGCACTACATCAGGGTTATGGTACTATGTTACAAAGTTATTCAGAAACCTGATTGGCCATGTTCCTGCAATACATTTTCCTAACCCCAAGATAAAGATCCATGCATCTCTTTACCCTTTAAACAAAAAAGCTATTGTAATAGCATGTAGTGTGATGCATGGCATGAATACCAAAACATGTACATGCACTGCTAAACTGTTTAAGTATGGAAGAAGTAGTGTCTAATAGCATCAGGAAATTGAAATTTAAAAATTTTTCTCACTCACTTATTTGATGAGAACTGGGCTGCTGACAGGTGAAGCAGAAAGTCATTTTTCAAGTTAAATGCCAAGTGGTTATATAGCATAATATTCAGTCAAAATTAACCACCTCACTGCTGCATTGACATACAGCATATTTAATGGCAACAGTTTCCGCAAAGAAAACTATCGACCTTGGGGAGTCTTCGGAAAATGGAAAGAAAATTTTACTCATATTAAAAAAAAGTGGTAATAGTCCCAATACCTCACTGCAGATATAAAAAAAATTAACTCATTGCCAAAAATGTAAGTATCTCACAGTGGTATCTTTATAAAGTGGCTCACATGCTGACCGTTTGTTTTAAATTTTCATAATTTTGGTTAGTTTTATGTATAAACCATTTGGGATCTTCACCAAGTGATATGCGCAGAAGGCAAGTTTATTGCTTATTAAAAAGATTTGTACTTATTTCCATTTAAACTGGTGACCACATTTACAACTATCTGTCAGATATCATTGGGAAATAACTTTCAGCTACATGAACTAGACAATATGCTAGACATAACCTTAAGACCCAGCTACTGCAATGTCATCCATGTGTGCCAGCCCCTCACCTGTGCAAAGCCCTGTTGACGTCCATGGGACTCTACTTGGGTGTATGGGACCACCTGAATGGATCAGAGTACAGAACTCAGGATGCAATCCTGGCTCCTTTGAAGTCAATGGTGGTTTTGCCACTGTCTTCAAAGGAGGTGAGATTCCACCCTTAAAGTTTGCAACAGTAAAATATATTTACATAGATTTGTCAGTTAATGCTTTATTAACTTTGCTTTTTTAACGATTTATTGAAAATGCAGGTAACTCCAAGGCATACTAGAATCACCACTGAATCCTGGTACAAACATTGCTTCTAGTTTATTTCTGTAAGTGTCCTGCATCCAACCACATTTCTAACTATTGCAGCTGTGCAAATAACTGATTTTTCTATGCAGTGACTAAACAGAAAAATAATAATGGCTTGAACAAAAGTTTTATTTCTGCTCAAAATGAAATGTTTTGTTTTATTTGAGGGCTTTTTTTTTGTTTTTAAAAGTTTTTGTGATTAATTTGAACCAAATTTCAAAACAGAATGTCATTTTGAATGGAAAAGTCTAAATGTTTCATTTAGAATATGTCAAAACAAAACTTTTTGATTCTTTTTCTTTGATTCAATTCCACAAATGCAACATGAATTCACTAAATGTTTTAGTTGACCTGAATCGGCATTCTTCAGCAGTAAGAAGTTTTAGTTGAATTTCACTCAACTGTACAGCATAGCTCTTCGAATATAGAAACTAGATACCAAGGTGGACTATAGAGAGCTGCACTACTCACTGCCTCACAAAATAAAAACTACAGACCTAGCTTTATTGGTCAAATAATCAGAATGCATAAAAGTAAATTCAGAGATAAAGCCAAGTTTACTCTTTCAAATCAAACCCGATAAATAGGATTTTAACACATGAACACAACTCCTGAATGTAGTAGGAAAACAGGGAGGGAGAGGCAGGCAATGGAAAGAGGTAGTAAATGTATATATGGTTTAACTCTTTCTGCTAATCTTCCCTCATAAAAATGTATTTGCAGCAGAAGGTATAGTTAGGAAGGTTAATGGCAGAGCAACAATCAAGAAACAGGACCTCAGGTGCTAGGATCTCCTGCTTTTAGGGGAAAGAAGATTTTTAAGGATTCTCATTATTGGTCTAACTCTGTTTACACTGAAGGAAAAGGGAATTTTAAAATGCCACTCTAAATATCTCCAGGAGTGAAAAGGGCCTCGGCTGAAATTATCAAGGTTGCTTAAGAGATTTTTGGACACCAGTTCCCAAAGGTGGCTTCAAAACTTCAGGTCATTAGCATGTTAGCTTAACATGCACCAAAACCCACAGGTCTTTTTCATACACAATTTTCAGTTATTTGGGGATAAATAATTGTACATTCCAGACTAAGTAGCACAAACCTTTAACTAATGAATGTAAGAGAGTATACATTTTTAAACATTGAAACTTAAAGTCTTCAAGGGCAAGGAGAGAAAAGGAAGGTGTTGTAGAGAAGTTCATACATATGTCCTAACAGACACTTTTCAAACTTGCTTCTTGAGGCAGAAGATTGTGTTTGTGGAATTCTTCTTAGGAGAGAGATAGTAAGCTACAGAGACACATAATTTAATGTAGAAAAGGCTGGATAACAAGTTTCCATAACACCAGCTCTTGTGTTTCTTTCTTTATAACTGCATAGATGAAAAGTTTAAACTTTAAAAGGTACTATACATTAATCCTTCCAATACCAATCTTATCTGTTTGAGTGACCCACAAGGAACTTTTTCCCTACAGACCTGATTGTGACGTTCCATTCAGCATCTAAAATGTGACCTACAGATCCTTCTCCAGCTCTACCCCCTTTAATTCTGCTCCTCATGCCTCTTCCACCCTCCTTTTCCCCATTCCTTCCCTTGTTCTCTCATACACAAGTACCCCTGTACTTCTCCCATGTACCTTCTCCCATGCTGGCCAATAAACCTGGAATGTCCTGTCTGACCCAATATGTCACCAAACGTCTTATAAAACCCTTTTGCCTCTTATTTCCCCACTTGCATCAAGCTCAATTTAAATTGTCTGATTCTTTCAGGCTGGGCTGTGTTTTTGTTCAGCATAACCCAGATCCTGCAGTGAACTCTTTGTGGGTAGACCACTGTGGCTAGGCAGAGCTCACTGCAGGATTAGAGCCTACAGCCTCAATTGAGCCTTTAGGTTTATTACTGCATCAGGGGTGATATATAGCTGCCAGAGTGTCACAATCCTTTCCCTGCTCTTCTCTTGCAGTGGGGTGGAGTAAATTATTTAATCCCTTTTTGGGATGAGTCTGTCTCATGAGGAGGAAACTGCAGGCACATAGCACCTGTTTTCCCAGAGATGCAATCTGGGCTGCCCTAATGCAGTAACAAAGCAAAAAAAACCCTAGGAAAATCATGGGCCTTACTTAAAGAAAGTCCACTACTGTCACAGCAGAGAAACTCTTAAGGCCAGAGATCTGGCTGTCCCTTCTCATCAGTAAAGTCAAGCTTCATAAAATAACATATTGTGAAGGGAGATTAATAAAGAGAAAAACATAGATGGCTTTTTGTATATCACTAAATTCTTTCCTCTGCCTTGACAGGATCAAGCAAAGAATTCTTTAGAAAGTCACAGAGCTATTCAACAGGTGAACAGCTGCCAAGACAATTTGAAAACTCTAGATTATGGTCCATCATGTAACTCATGTTAGTATTATTCTCTTGGGACATCTTGTGCAGAGAAACAGATGCCAATAGATGACCCAACTTTTTCCTGGTCTTTCACTATTGTTTATGGAAAAGAAATAGGTAAATCTTCATAAAGAGAAATTACTCAAATCTCACCAAAGTTACGTTCCTTATGTTTTCTATCCTCACTTGTGTAATATATTTGAGGTTCTGTTTGAACTGTAGGGGGTGAAAAAGACTGTGGTTAATGTGTACATAAACTATCTGCAGGATTTATTGTACATGGGAAGAAGAGTAAGAACCATAGATGTGTATAATTTTTACTAGAAAAGATGTATTGGGCTGGTGGTAGCACTAAGATGAAGGGAAAGCTTGAAATTCTTCATAGTATTATATGAAAATTGTCAAAGTGTTGGGATACCCTAATCATCCACAAGCCAGCTGAAAATAATGTGTATTCATACTAGAATTTTTCAGTATCCTTGGACAGTAGCTTAGCTTTTGTTTTAAGTTGTAATGTTTCACAAAATACTGTTTATTTTAGCTTGTCAAAGAATGTAGTAATAAAAGAATTGTAAATGTATCTTTTTTTATCAGTAAGACTGTGTATATTGGTTATCACTAGAGACAAAACTTGTTTTTTTTCCCCTTGATGGAACTGAAATGTCTGATAGTTACTTTTGATGAACAGTCTAGGAACATAAGACACTATATACACATACCTCCTTGTTGTTGTGTGTGTGATATTTCCTAACAATTATATCTTACACTCTGTGATTAGGATATGGGTGAAGTAGGATTGTTCATATGACAAAAATAAGAATACATATGAAATATGTTCCATTGTTCTTAAAACCTAGTAAACTTCCACTCCATGTTGGAATCAATACATATAATGAATTTGCAACTGCCAGTGATTAGTTCTTTATTTAAATTATCTAAAAATAGAATTGTAATAAACCAATGTTTATAAAATCATAACTATATGTTGGCCCTTTGTTCCTACCAAGTTATATATCTCTGTATTCATATAAGGAAGTAATTTGCAGCATTTTTGCCTCCTCTGTTTGAGAACATCTAACATTTGACCAATTTGTATCTCCCAACTGGGTGGAGGTGGGGTCCTCCATTGAAGCTGGAAATTAGTGTTGATTCAAAATGACTGTAGAATGATATTCAGTACTGTGATATTATTTGACATATAAACTGACTACAAAACCAGGACAGGTTTCTCCATGGCCCATTAGTGCTATTATTGTATTAAACTATTTATAATATGAATTATGGAGCTAAGTCACCCCCTCCTGCAATACAACCAGAGGAAGGTGAAGGAGGTCACAGGGAGGAAATGTCTATGTCCCTCTCATAACTTCTCCCTAGTCACTCATTGGAATAGGAGAAGAAGCGTGTTGGCTCCCATGAAGCACTGTCTGTAGGGCCCACCCCAACCAAACTGGAGGATCCCTAGCCACAGAAAGCCTTCTCTCTCTCTGCAGTAGCTCTGTACTCCTGGCAACTCTAGCTCCACCCCCTGGTGGTGTTACCTTAGCAGTGGCTACTCAAGTGGACCCTACCCTAAAGGGTCCTTCCCACTGTAGAGGAAACTTTGCTGGAGCTGTATTACCTTTCAGCGGAATCTCTGCTGGACTGGAGAAATTGCGGGTAGGAGACAAGGTGTGCCCCCACTCCACTGTTCCTCCATTCTCCTCCTAACCCACCCCATTCCAACTCACCCACAGTGTACACATCCATGAACCAACAGAGGACACTCCACAGGGCGAAGGAAAGGGAAGGATGGTGGTTCAGAGGTGACAGAATTCATTCCATGCAGGGTAGAGGAGGACACGGAGTGGTTAAAGAACACTGAAACAGGAGAGAACTCTTAGCAGCAGCTAAGGAGGAGAGAATGTGGTGGCTCACACAAGCCAGAGAAAGGAAAGGGATTTTTCCTTTGCTTTTACAAGAGGTGGAGAGTTCTTACCCTTTATTTTAACCCCTGGACACCTACACACAGAGGATTTCCCCAAAGTTCTTAACTATGGACCCAAACCTACTATTTACACTAGTGACTCTTATTCACACATGAAGCTGCCATTGATTTAAATGGGTCTACCTGTGTGTGTGTGTAAGTACACCTCTACCCTGATATAATGCGACCCGATATAACACGAATTTGGATATAACGCAGTAAAGCAGCGCTCGGGGGGCGGGGCTGCGCACTCTGGCAGATCAAAGCAAGTTCGATATAAGGCGGTTTCACCTATAATACGGTAAGATTTTTTGGCTCCCGAGGACAGCGTTATATCGGGGTAGAGGTGTATTTAAAGGAATTTTTTCCCCTTGCTGTTTCAGTTACATAGGTAGGAGCAATTTCACTAGAGTTTTCCTTAAATTCTGTATTTAAAGAGAAATAAACCTATGTGACAATTAGAATTTATTTAAAATCAATTATCCCTTAAGCTTGTGCAAATATTTTTTGAAGTTAAATGACTATAACAAAAATATCTGACAATGACAAAGATGAAAACTAGACAATGAGCTAAATAATGACAGCTACAATCTCTCGCTGTAGAGACAATAGAGCAACATTTTTCCTCCTGAGGAAAAAGTGAACAAACTTTTTGATGCATAACTGCATTAGTAATATATCCATTTAGTGATGCTTAATGCCTTCACCTACTTTCAGTGGAGTCTGAGACAGTGAAATCTGTATTTTAAGATTTGATAAAACCTGAAATGAAGTGAATTTTTTAGTGATGTAACTGTACAAATTGGTATGATGCATTAGTATAATTGCTAAGTGACCAGCATATCTCAAAACAGGTTTGCAATGATCATCTTCTTAGCTCAGTAAATACCAGTGGTTTGTGCCACCTGACTGCAGACAGAGAGACTGATGCTAATGTATGACTTCTCACCCTTGACTGTTTTTAACAAAGATGGCAGCTGAAAAGATTATTTTTCACTTATATTTGCTTCAATATTTTATTACAACTAAGACATAGCTATTTTCTATCATTAATTATACCATTATATCATGCACATATTTGAAATTCAGAGCAACAATGCTAATACAGTATTAGAGTCACACAATTGAGTTCTCAGGAATAGACCTGCTCCCATGGAAGTCTATGGCTTCAGTGAGAATAGGATATGGCTCTCAGGAAAAGCTAAAGTTTATTTTACAGCCCTAATTCTTTCCCTTGTGTATATGTGTTGTGTTACTATATGAATCTATAAACCTATATGAATACTACTTTACATATATAAATATATTACAATCATTTTTCTACAACATTAAGTATATGGGTATCTATAACAATAAAGATTATATAATTAATGGCAGTATTATAATGCATTTTAACAAGGGAACAAACTTTCCCAACTCCTGTAATGAACTGTGAAACCTTAATACTCCATTAACAAAGAAGCAACAGCAAAAAAAATCTTGTTTTTAAAGGTGGGGGGGGGGGAGGAGGAATAAAGAGCAAAATAAGTCCTAGTTCCATACTTAGCAACTATAAACCAACAAAAAGAAGTTGGTACCAGCAAACAAACAGGCATTAGTCAATTGAAAGACAGGTAAGAGCCTAATTCTGGATTTAGTACACCACCTGAGTGAATGGGTGTTCACCTAGGCTCTCAAAATAAGGCTTATGTGATTCACAGATCTTGTGCTGACCTTATGCCCAGTGGTGAATTTTACCCATAAGAACTAGATCACAAAGGCTGTAAATCTAAAACTTTTTTTGAAAAGGTATCTGAAATAAGATCCCCACCAGAGTAACATTTACTGCGTAACTCCCACTTCTCAAAATAATTCTGCTAAGTCATTTTTGACATAGGGCTCATGTCCAGTGACCATGCAAAAAATGCTCTTAGATTTTTTTCAAATTATCATATCTCTACGGTTAATGGTCATAGAAAAATGGAGCATTACTAAAAACAAAGAAACAAGCAAAAAAAAACAACAACAACATTTGAAAAAATAGACAATACTGCTTTTTCCCTGCAAAAGTACTTCCCTCTTGTTCCTGGCTTATGTTTAAATGAAAAGAACAGGTCAGGGATAACACAAAGTAATTTAAAGGACTTACACTGCAAGACGCAGCATTGCCCACAGCTACACCTTGCAATCACCCAGTTCATATTTTAGGTCCTGACATGAGAGTTCATAGTATTTTACAATTCTATGTTCCATGTCAGTGGCTGACTGTGGAGTTGAATATCAGTCCTATTTAAATCGGCAAGAAAATAGCTGCAGGTGACATAACCTTTCATGTAGTACCACTGTGTACATATACAAATAATTGAGGCTCTTGACCCTGTCTACGCACATACAACTGTAAGTACAAACTTGACATTTTGATACTGCTTGTAGCCTTTCCCGTTGTTATTTTCTGTTTCAATAATCCATTGCAGGTAGAAAAATGAAAGAAGGAAGCATGAATGATTAATGCTGTCAAGCTAAAATAATGTATTTAGAAAAATCTATAAATCTGTTATTTGTGGCATTTTAAAACTGAACACGACACTCTTTGGTGCCATTCAACCTATTTTACAGCAGATAAATGTAAACGTTATTCAGCAACAATTGCTACATAACCCTTTGAACACCAGAAAGCCAAAGCAGCAGCAAACTTTCAGGCACAAAGGAATATTCAGCTTATATTGAATATTCATAGGTGGTTATTAATATTTATTGTATGTATACACAGGAGGCAAATGCAATGTGAATAAGTTTTAATCCACTCCTTTTGCCCACCTTTTCTGCCTTAACCTCATTGACCATGTCTGCAAACCATCTTGAATGTGAACTGCTGTCTTATGTAATATTTTTCTGAGTAACACTGTAAGCTCTTTGGTCAGGGCTTCTTATACATATTTAGTAAAATGTTATATATAATCTACTATTCTGCAAAGATCAATACTCATAACTTTGAGAGGGAAATTGGCTCATTAGCCTCTAACTTTTTTTAGGCACATTCAGTGGTTACCATTTACTAAGAATGGACCTGAATAGATAATAAATATGATCTCAGATACCACAAATTATAAATTGTTAGCAAACACTGGTTTTTGTTTGTTTGTTTGTTTTTAAATGGTGACCACAGGATACATGGGTGCTTCAGAAATACCAAGTTTGACAGCCCTCCCTGTGGACAACTTGAGGCAGCAGGCTGCCTTTCACATTAGTCTAATTCTTATTTTATCACAGCAGCAGGATTAAAATTCCTATAGGGTCTCATTCAAAGCCCATTGATGGCAATGGGAGTCATTCCACTGACTTCAATGAGCTGTGGATCAGGTCTGCACTCAGAGTCAATATGTCTATTGCTGCATGTGTGTGAAAGTAACGAATAGTGCAGCACAAAACTGAAGAGTACTGTGAGAACACTGCATTTTATAAGAACAGTATCATGAGTGCTAGAGTACTAGAATACTAGAGTACTAGAATTATGCCAGTGCCACAGGCAGCACTGCACGGTTTTCCTTTCCCCCCCAAAATTACAGAGTCAGGCAATCAGTGAAAACATTAGTCTATAAACAAGTCATTCTCTTTTAAAGCACTAAGGGGCCTTTCATGCTAACAAGACGTTTTCTTGCTACGTCAATAATTCTATACAACAAAGCCGTATCTATCTGCTAAAAATGTCTTGAAGATGTTACGTTTGTCAGGTGCTTTAGCAAGTCATTTAAAATTAAACTTAATTAAACGAAGATGATATTAGTCCAATTGTTTCACTTCATAAATCTGTAAACCCCAAACTGTGCAGCTCACATTTCAGTAGATGAGCAAATTAGTAATGCACGTAAATGGTCATGGCTCTTTCCAGAGTCAAAAAATAAAAATTAGAACCAGATCTATAGTTTGTAGCAAATTTCACCTGAAATCACAGCAACTGAATTGCTCTAGATGCTGCTGATTGCTAGATATCCATACCACCCTAAAAGTGCAACTTCACAATTTTAAGAGAAAACTTAATTTAATCAGTTACATTACATTTCGACAACACTGTTTGCTTACAATATTTTAAATCTCCCTTTATATCCCCAGGGTGATGAGATCTCAGGCACACACTGTAATTTTGAAAATTTTTCTCTGCTTTACAGTTAAGATAATACATTCGATTTCACCTATGTAAAGAATTACTCTGTTGGTACCAAGAAAGACGGTGATTCCTCTGTCGAATAGAGAAACAGTACTGTAAGTCATTTCCTCAGTTCAGGAGCCTGAAGAAGACCATCACTGGATGACTTATGTCATGCGGGAGTCAGTGATCTTACCCAAACCATGATACCACCACCAACAGACAGGAAGCAAACGTCTTTGAAGTCCAAAGTGAAACAATTCTGCTGCAACAAAATATATTAAAACAAAAGCTTAGTTACTACTTTTTCAATTTAAGGCAAACAGGATTATTAGCAGGACAAATTATTTTCCTACATAAATAAATTTAAGTTTAAGTGTTCTCTTTTTTTTACTTTAGCTTTTTTTGTTTAATCGAAGCATGTTCCTTCAGAAAACATACTCATAATTACTTATGTCAGTTTCACTGTCTTTAGTTTGAAAAGCAACATCATCTGTGCGCCTTGGGACAGACATAGGACAAGTTGTTATTTATATTGCTGTTAGCATGTTCATCTGTTATTTAGCTTCCGCTACCCCAGGACAGCAGGTGAAACCTAGAATAATAACTGTGCCATATATAAAAATTCAAGACACAAAGGCAAACAGATCCTAATCCAGTTTGTACTTGTACTCTGTTAGCATACACCTGAAATATAGAAATTTGCTTAAAGATGCTCAATTCATGTAGCCAATAGGGTTTAATAATTTAAAATTAACTAAACTCTTTCAGTACAAAATGTAATGGCGCTGTCAACCAAAGTGCAGAATGCTAATTTAGGATTTTAAATAATAATTCTGAATAAATGGAAATGTCATTAAAAGGAAGTTTTTTATTTTATTTTAAGTGCATAAAGGGACACCTTGAATTAATATGAGCCATTAAAGATACTCCTGGAGCAAGCAAAGACTTACAAATGTCAAAACCTTGAATGAGCTAGAAAGAATTTAGCTCACCATTGAAATATTCTGTGCCATAAACACTAAAATGTGCTTACTGAAAATCCTGTAAAAATCATATATATTTTACAAGTCATATAGTTACTAGGGGGACACTATACTGCTCATTTCTTAATTTTTTTGAAAGTGAAGCCCCACTTCAGGAAAGTGAAAACAAAAAATCCCTTTTACAGCCCCTCCATGTGTTATTAAAGGTCCACACAACTTAATGAATATACTAACTCTCCCACCCATGAGTCCTTCATGCCCCATTCCCCCCATGCTCACACATTTTTTGAACACTGGCATGAATCTTCATAACGGGAAACTCTCCTGTTTCATGTTCTTTGATAAGCACTGATATTATCAAGGGAGCTGGCAATGACCACTATAAGTTGACTAACTTTTTCCATAACAAAGGATTCTTTCTGACCTTTTTTTAAGGATCTTTAACACTTCCATTGTTGCGTGCAGAAGGACTTTGAAATGTGGCAGGGAAAAAGCCCTGGAGCTAGAGAAGTAACTTTTCTTTGTCCCATGAAATTCATTCAGAGTTTTTTGAGGTATAAAATAAAGATATAAATAAAAGATATAGATTTCTGATAAAAAATTGCCTTTTCTCTTCTCTTCCTTGTGTGCATCAGGAAAATTTTGCTGCCAAAATAATAACTCAACATGAACATCGAAAAGGCCAGGCTCTAGGGTGACGATCTTTTCAAAAGGCAAAAGTGGGACACATGCAAGAGCCCTGCACCCTCCACACATCCTGGCCAGGCTGGAAGCCAGAGCTAAGCTGTGGTAAGAGCCACCCAGGGAGCCTGGGCTGCTCTGGGGAGCCTCAGACCCTCTACCGGCCCTGGGCAGCGTGCCCAAGAGCCGCCCCTGGTCCATGTCCCTGCCGCCTGCAGCATGCCACCCACAGCAGGTGGGTCCAGGACTCCAGGGCTCCCCACAGTGGCCTGGGTTCCCTGGGTAGCTCCTACCTGGCCAGGGGGCAGGTCTTGGGAGGAAGAGGAGGAGAAGGGGTGTGGTGTGGCCTCATGGCGAGGGAGGGGGGCCTAAGGCCCACCTTATCCCTGCCACTGGGAAGAGGCTGGCACCACCCATAAGCCTCTGCAGGCGTGGCGCGGCGCCACAGGGAATCCAGCACAAATGCTGTACTGGAGTCATTCAGCCCAGGACTGGGACTTGAACTCTGCATTTCGGGACTGTCCTGCCCAATTTGGGATAGGTGGTCACCCTACCAGGCCTACACCACTGTCAAAGCAGCAGCAGATGATGCCAGCTAATGTAATTAATTTTGCAGTTCAAGTGATAGAATTCTGTGATGCAGTGTGGAGGATTTACACCCTGCTCTTGGTGCATGGTGCATTTTTTTTTACTGTATGTAAAAAAAAAAAAAAAAGGAAATTATACAGCAGGCTACCTAGCTTCAACAGCCAAAATCCTAATGGTTAGGCCTCTTCCCTGGGAGGGAGGAGGCTTGAGTTCAAGTCCTTGCTCCAAGGTGGGATACGAATCCATGTCCCTCATCCCAGGTGAGTACCCTGGCCATTGGCTATAAAAGGGAGGGGGCGCCCCGATGATGTCTCCTTTGTAAATGGCATCTAAATCCCCTTCTGAATCTAGCTCCAAACAATCAAAATGTTTCATTGGTTCAATGTTGAAACAATTCATTTAGACATTTCCATTTTTTTCCTTTTTGTTTAGACCAAAACAATTTGCGAAAATCAATATGAATTTGCAAAAATGTTTCGGTCAACCCGAATTTGCATTTTTTGTTCAAAAAAAGTTTTGGCCAAAACTGTCACCCAGCTATAATTAGGATACTGTCTTTAATGACATGATCACATGATCACATGTTAATTTCTGTACAAGACTGTGCCTCATTCAGTGACAGGATGGAGCACCTCTTTTAAATGGAAGCTGTGATTCTAGAGAACAACTGGCAGGTCTGTCCACACCACTACCTCTCCAGGCCAGTCTTTCATGGCACCGCACATTTGGGAGGAAATATTTCCTCATCTAAAAATAATAATCAGAATGCTCAGTTTTTAATTTAAAAATAAGAGGCCAGATCATGGCATTAATATTTAGGCAGAACTACTCGTTGATTACAGTGGAGACTTCTGCTCAAAAGTGGATGGCATAATGCAGACCAAGAACTGCACTCTGAATGGATTAGCATCAGTTTGACAGCAGCATTCAGGCAGCTTTTCTTTTGTTTTTATACAAAAGAAGTTTGAGTTGCAGCCAGTCATGATTTAAAATAGAGAGAGCATAGAACCTAAGAACTAAGATCTAATAAGAACAAAAACCCAACAAAACTGGACAATTAAATGAATCACAAATCTTACACTGATATTTCTACATGTTCTTTTCTCACAGTTAAAATTTTATTATAATTGGTTTGTGATCATCTATTCAACAAATGTGTTCATGTATTGTCCAGACAGGACAATTTTGATGCCCTCCTCTTCCCCCTCCCTGTAGTGGTCTAACTGCAAAGGCATCAATCACCCTTTTCAAAGTGGACCAATATCTGTGCCCCATAATTGTCATTAGCATAGCTGGGAAAAGACTGAAAACAAACCAGGCAGGCTGGAAATATTCATTTCAACTGTACTGGCGTCCCCTTTTCTGTTCATTTTCATATGTATCCTACCTAGACCCTGATCCTGCAGTTGACAACATGCTGTGCCAGAGCAGAGCCCCTGTAACTTCAATGGTGTGAGTGCAGCATCCCCTCCTCCCCGGCCCACACTCTCAATTGCAGAATCAGGGCCTAACGGCAGAAATGTTATAGAGAACGTGTCTGAAAAGCAAGCTCTTAACATCTTCTTATTCCAAACCCATATTCTCTGTAGGTTTCTTCTTCAAGCTTCCATACTCATAAGGCTTTGCAATAGTAGCCACTGGAGTCCCTGGATACTGGAGTCCTTGGATACTGATCCCTGCCATATAATAGGAAAACCTTTTGTAACTTTTACTCATTTCACGTAAGAGGAGCCAGAAAATGAAGATCATTTTCCCACCAGCATCCCCAGGAGTCACACCTCTACCATTAGGCACCTTCCGTACCAGAGTGTGATAACACCAGGTGCAGTGGAGTTTAAGGCAGAAAGTTGTAGGACATCAGGAGAGCAACTGCAGAATCAAACTATGTTGAGTCAGTTCTACATTTTGCCTTGAAACCAAATTGTTCCTGACCCCTATATTCAGAAAGAGACCGCTTCTTCATTGATTGAGGGGGTGTAAATTGTGCCATGTACAAAGAATTCAGATATGGTAGTTATCTTATACAGCCAAAAAGAAAGGAAGAATCCACAAGATGTCTATGGCACATTTAATTTGAAAATCCAAGCCCACAGTCCTCCACAGCCTGCTAAAATGTTTTTATTCTGCTGGACTAAGTGACAACATGAAATTAATGCACCCATCTGGACACATAAAAATCTGAAGATACACCCATGTAAAGGGAAAAAAGGATTAATAGGCCTATGACGTGTAAATTCTTATTGAACTCTAAAATCATAATAGAAATGGCTTATCTGAAGCACCATGATATTCAGGAGATGCAAAGACTCCCTAATAATGAGAGGCTTCTAATACTGTCAGAGGGGTCAGGTTCGGTATAGCTGAAGGGGTAAAGAATACTGGGCAGGTGACTATTTTACTTTTTAATTAAAGATATATATCAAATGTAGATATGGAGCGAATCAAACCCTGGATCAAAACACCCTTGAACTTTGAAGAAGTTTGAATCCAGGTCTGAACTGTACAGCTTTGACCCATCTCCAAAAGAAATAAATAAGCAGCAACTCAAGCATTCAAAGATGCACAGACACTTAACTACTTCTCAGATCTATTAGCTCCACACGCTCATCAAAATGAACTGGGAAGATATTAATAATAATAATTCATAATAAATAAGAGAGAGCGAGGTAGAATGGGATTTTTTCCCCATGATTTTAGATAAGAACTTTTGGCAGCTCTAACACGTCTATAAACAACTAGTAAGGAGATATCTAATTACAGGTATATAACAAATCTGAAAGGGCCCTTTAGGATGACTACAGTTATCACATTTACTACCGTCTTATTTTCACACCAGTTTGTGCATTCACTTATAGTAGCCATGCATTTTGTTGCTGCGTGCAGTTTCAAACCTACTCCTGTATCTTTGTTATTTCCCAGGAGCTTTTTTCCCTTCATGTTTTTAAGCAATTGCTGGGTATTCCTAGGATTATATTGGTTGTGACTTAATAATCTTGCTATAAACTCACTTCTCTCTGTATGTTCAATTCTTCAACTCAGACAACATGTCTCATGTTACTGCAGCACTAGGACCAGATTAACTGAGGAGCAGCTTGAGGAGCTAGGTGACTGACAGCAATTCTCAGGACTGTTTTATGTTTGGACGGTTTGTTTAAATGATGGGTGCTCAAGAATCATGAAGAATCTACTTGTACTTCCCCAATAAAATGAATAAGAAGGCCAAAATGTTGAGAAAACAAGCAACACATTCTATACCGGACTTCCAAAAACATTAGAACTGAACACTCTTCTCTAGCACTTCTCAAGAGCTGCAATTCTGCAGTCTCCAGACAAATTAAACACAACTCAGACTTCTAGATGTAGTGGATGCAATGACTACTCCTGGTTCCAGTTCTAATCCCCATTCTGACTCCATTTAGCACTTGTGACATACCCATACCTAATTCCACACACACCAGACAACATTGTCATCAACTTTTGTCTGCCAAGAAGAATGCAGCAGCCACCTGAAGTTCTAATCAACCCATGGATAGGATTCAGATTATTAACCATCTAGAATCCAAGGCCTTGCAGGGGAATTCAGTCATTATTATAGTTTCCCTTCCACTGTGTTACCTCTTGTGCTGCAACATGGAGGCTTTATCATGTCATTATTTGGATCAATGGACCCTTTTCTTTGTCTCTCTGATGGCCCTCCAGAATGGTACTGCCGATAATGTGCTTTGACCCTTTCAAACATCCTTCCCATTCAGAGCTGGGGAGGAAAACTAAGGAAGCACATCATCATTCCCAATGAGTTTGTTATTTCCTAGACTTAGCCACTGGGAAAGAGTTGGGATGGAATATCCAGTAAAGAATTCCATAGGAGCCATGATGTACAGATATCAGTAGTGGTCTCCACAGCTGCAGGATGGTGAAACTCATCTGAAATAGGCCATCTTAAGAATGTGAAGGACCTATCATAAAAATGTTGTCTCCTTGTAAAACTGGCTAACATTATAAATTTAGCCTCACTCTACCTCTACCAAGATTTTAATAAATAATTGACGTCAGACAAAGCTCTACCACAATTATCGTTTTTAGTAGTATGCAAGAAAAATGTTGACTGGGATGAATATTGACGAATGAAATAGTTTTTAAGGCTCATCTTCATTTCATGTCAAATAGACTCCATTCAAGGCCCCATTACACACACAATCACAGCAGCGTCAGATCTTGGGTTCCTAATATTATGTGCAACCTATATACAATCACAATGAATTTTTTGTTTGTTTTATCACACTTTACTCATTGACTTCTGCAAACCATTTGGGGGTGTAACCAAGACTACTTTAGCAGCTTTGAAACTGACTCATATTAAGAATGTTATGTTTTTATAGATCCACTCTGAACGAATAATATGAAACTTATGCAATATTTACTAACTGTGATGCATAAACAACAAATCAGCTCTTTTCCATTAAATATTTTGGTAAAAGATATTTTTAATAAAATACTGCAGCTTGCAATTTAATTACAACAAGTGATTAAAACTTGGAGGATAATCATTTTTGGCAAAAAGTCAGTTTTTGTTAAAATTTTAAGATAGAAAAAAGATGCATATTATGACCATAATACTGTTAGTAATTAAGATAAATGCATCAATTATTAAAGATGCAAACATGTCAAGCAAGCATAACTAATTATTTGAGCATGTTAACAGTTGTTTAATGTTAACAAGCAGTGAATTATTAAAGACCCCATGTGTCACATTTTGGACTGCATAAAATATAATGTTTGGAAGGGTTTATGATTTTTAGGTTTGGCTTAGTTCTTTTCAGTCAGATAAGCAATAAAGATAACTTGCATTTAAACTGTATTTCTAAAATAATTACCTGTAAACATATAATGAAATGTTATATTTTGCAGTTTATGAAGCCTTCACAATACAGTTAAAAATGACCAATGTGCTACATGCAGTAAAATAAATATGTGGGAAATTTCAAACATTTTTGTGTAAGTTCTTCATAAAAGAGAGATACAGAAGTAGAGAGGTTTAAACTATAAAAAGTAGTGACAAAACCAAGATGAAAGAATATGTTTTATGTGAGATGCTGTTTATACTGGTACCTAGCTATGTATATCAAATCATTTTTATATACCATTTAAATGTAGACCTTCTAAATGACAACATGCACTCACATACCATAATCAAGGTGCCACTTGCCTAAATCATACTCATAGCAAAGATCGACAGTAGTAGCTTTTATTGTCAAATGGCAACCTTTAATTTAGGCTTATTCCAGGAATCAACGAATCACCTCCACTTTGCATTACAAGTGAAGTGAGTTTGTTCATTCTCATCCCAGTTGTCCACATAATGGGACTATTTGTGGCTGTGGCCTCTTTGAATCATTGCAAGGAACCATAAACTACCACGGCCTGAGAAATACACTAGCCACAGAAAACTGTCCCTGCCAGGAACAAAGTACACTATACTGTAACCTCCTCGCATATTTCCATGCAAGAGTCCTCAGTATACGGGTCATTCTGGATCATGGTGGCATGTGTGTGCATGCACAGTTAGCATGAGCTTGTATCTCATGTTCCCCAGCAACTGCAACACCCAGAGTGGTCATGGGTATCCAAACAAAAGTTTAGGCAGGCCCTGAACCAATTAGGGCAAGCCCCGAGTCAACCTCTGGACGGCACAAACTCCCCACCCCGGGAGGAATTGGGACATGTAAATTCACCAAAACATCACATCAATGTTTTCATATTCTTCAGTCTTAGGTTAGGAAAAGCCCAGACCCTCAAGTGCCACAGTGATACAAGTGAAAGATTAAGTACATAAAAAAACAGGGCAATTTTCCTAAGTTTCATGTTGCCTTTCAGAATGGACATAAAAAACCTGAAAATATGCTTCTACCACTATTTCTAGTAGAGTTACACGTCACTTAAAAAAAAAAACCTAGCAAATTGACACAAAATTTTGAAGGAACCACAGAGATAAAAGGCTATTTTCAAATATAACTACATGGATATAAAAGAGAAATTATAGATTCCAGTAAAAAGGTTTTAAAGTATTTACCTCATTTTCCTTACTTTCACTCCTTCATTTGAGATCACCATCAGATCACTCCTAGAGGTAGCACCAAAGTAGCTGCCACTTACGTTTTGCACTGCTGCCTATTAACACCTGCTTGTGAAACAGCAACATCTGATACTTGGAAAATACAAAGTAACTTAAATCTAGAGTTGTTCAAACTTTTCATTAGGAAACCTGAAACCACACACAACATGGCTGGCTGTGGGTTCTCAGGCAGAAATGAAACTAAATGTATTTCAAGTGAAAGAGAGGTAGTTTGAGCCATATAATCTTTCCGTGAAAGAAGAAGCAAAATCTTTTGCAGTCTCTGACTAAGTGTGAGTTTTTTTTAAACTGTGTGCTAGGGAATCCATTATGAAACTCAAAGGAGAGGTCCCCAGATAAGAGTCACATGATCCCAATTTGAGTCTCCAAGCACTTAGGGCCAGCTTTTTAAAGTTACTTAGATGCCTAAGTCCCAAATTCCTTCATAAATCTGGCCCTTAGATACCAGTATAAACATCTATTAACATTATGGACAGATAGGCTGAGCCTACCTAACTAGAGGAGGCAGTCATAATGCTAATGGCAATCTGGTTCTCACAGAGAAGAGATACACTTACCTGAGCTCTGTACCTAGTTTAATAAAGTACAAGCCTTCTCTCACACAACATTTAGATCTACATTTACACCCAGGGGATCACAAGGTTTGACTGGCTTGTGAGGCAGACAGGGAAAGGACAAGGGAATGTTTGTTTCTTTTTTGTCTTTGGCTACACATTCAACATGAACTCATGATTGTTTGTAAAGCTCTTTGAAACCCTTAGATGAAAGGTCCCAGGGACACAGATCAAAGTTTATTTGTCATGGTCTGTTTTCTAATTAAAACAATCTGATATTCACCTCCCTCCCCTGCCCCAAATATCAGAAAGCTGCTGTACTGAAATAGAATTGAAGTTTATAAATCCCAGCCATCAAGGAAGGATAAGGGTCAAAGGCAGACAAACCGGTGGAAAGACACCAATAACAAATTTACAAAAAAGTTAGGTTTCAGAGTAGCAGCCGTGTTAGTCTGTATCTGTAAAAAGAACAGGAGTACTTGTGGCACCTTAGAGACTAACAAATTTATTAGAGCATAAGCTTTCGTGGACTACAGCCCACTTCTTCGGATGTGGGCTGTAGTCCACGAAAGCTTATGCGCTAATAAATTTGTTAGTCTCTAAGGTGCCACAAGTACTCCTGTTCTTTTTACAAAAAAGTTAGAAGACCAGCACCTAAAGCCCATGGCATCACTGGAATTTCATAGTTTTTAGAGGACAAGAATGTCTCTTGCTGATAATTTACGGTTCTCAAACACACAAAAGAAGTTTGGGAGTGCAGATATACAAGGCTTGCTTCTTTTTAGTCTATCTTATTTAGTATTTTTCCCCCAATTTTTCTTCCAGCTTCTAGGTGACCTCCCTCCTATGACAAGGTCTCCCCATTATGACAGTGAGCTCTGATGATAATGTAGGTAACATTCAGACTGAGACCAAGTGCTGCAGAAAGCTATATTTCACTTCTGACCTTCAGCTCCCCCTCCAGTGCAATGCACACATTATATTTCCTTTCACTCATGGCAAAACTAGTGAAACAATGCCAGGTGAAATAAGTGACATTTCTTTAGCTAGGCTCCAAAAATGAATACAATATCTTTGCCAGTTTCACTACGGGTGTCATTTTTGCCACACAGCTCTCCTAAGGTCACATTAGATATTTGGATAAATACCTAATAGAGACTAGGAAATCTGGACAAGCTCTATCTAGGTTCACAGACATTTTAGAACTTTCCAATATGCTCTGTTTATTCAGAGTTTGGGGGAAGTTCCCCACAAAATGATTGTTTTGCTTATCATTGAGTAGCCAAAAATGACTACCCTTTAAGATGTTCCAAAAGGTTCTGCTTCAGAGAAGTTCTAAAGTATTCTAAACTCAATGTTGTGGGTTCTCTTATCTCTAATACCAACTGCTAAATTATAGAGTAGTACTGGCATAACTTCAAATGTATTCCTTTAAGTGTCAGGCCTGAATCTCTTCATACATTAGGATAGAGCTGCATGTACAGTAGTTTCTTTACTTGCAAGGCGTTTTTACCATCTGTTTCTATTATGGGAGTTTATGGCACAGAATACCTCAGACACTACAGTGTCTGTTTCTTTTCTGTGCTGCAGTTATAGTTCTGTAGTGCTTTATGAACAGAATAATAAAACATAGAGCCTTCTTAATTCCCCCCTTCCCATATTTTCTTAACACATTGCAGAAATCGAACAATTTTTACAGTTCATATTATTGAGAGGTGCTTTGAAAGAAAATTAGGAAATTATCAGGAAATATAAATGTGACTACATGGCAGCTTTTTGAAATCCTTTAATAATATCATGATTCAGAAGGTTTTCATGTTGTTGTTTCTACTATTGGACTTTGGAATGTAGAATTTGGGTAATCTGAAATTTGCCTTTTTGGAGGTGGGGAGAAGGTTTGTGATATTCAGAGAGAGTCCCCCATCCATATGCATCAAAACCTTGCACCAAAGCAGGGATACTACAAGGCCTTTGCTCAGGGACTTTCATGAGCAATGTTTCACAGTTCCTCACACACAAAATCAAAGCATTTAGTTCTTAAAGCAGCATGGTATCAATGCACTGAAACCCATCTTATACAAATTTTAAAACCTTCTTTTTTCAGAGAGGAATTGTTGTTCTGCTAAGAAGGCCAGAAAGATATTTTTTTGTGATTTGGATAATTATTATTTGCATTCAGCAGAGTCTTCAATGTAAACAGAATTTACATGTTTGCAGTCATCGTCATTGCCTATGTGCAAGGTCTGAATGTTGTGGAGCTGTTACACATGTCTTAGAAAAAGAACACACGAATGAATGAATGCAGGCTTATGGGCAAAGATTAGACATGTATGGATTTGGCAAAGAAATCAGATCTAGACACAAAGAAATATCCTATTTGCCTGTGGCTGGGTTGATCACATGGTGGCCATCTGGAATGTACATCAAACCTTCAACAGAATACAAGGAACCACACTTCTGCAGCACTCTCAACAATAAATTAATATCCATGCGGTAAGTACTGCTAGGAAACGGTGATAAAGAAGAAAAAAGCCATATCTCACATACTCCAATTGCATTCCATTTCCTGGTGTTTCTTCACTCCTCCTCCCCCCGCAATTTATATAAACATTATATGTGAAACATAGTGAGAGCAATAAAAAATAAATGGCAATTAGAGCTAAGTTCCAGCATTAAGACAGGAGGCAAAAAGGAAGAGAAACATTGGTTCTGATGGCCTTTTCCTGTTCTAGTTTTTTTTTTTTAATGTTCTTCTGACCTTGATTAGACCTGCAAATTTTCATGTGAAGTCTTGATATGAATCCTATATATAGGAAAAAATATGGGTATTACTGAACATGCAGAGGCCAACAAGTATTTTGCCTCTGGTATTTTATCCATTTTCTGAATCACCTGGATGGCACATATTTGTGACCCTCACTTTGTTGTCATATTTGTGACCGTCCTTCTCCAGCCCCACCCCTCTATAAAAAAAAAAATAACCCAAGCACCCAACTAACCAACCAAGCCCTTTACTCAGTAATAAAATGCAATGTTACTTGTGAAGATGCTCTTGCAGTGTGAGAATTGCTTATTGCCTGGTGAATGTGACTCCCATTCCTGGAAGTATCATCTTCCCATGGTGGCATTGCAGTTCAGCACACCAACAGTCCTGCAGTTGTTTTGAAGGACCCATGTGGCTAGTTTCTTCCCAACCTACATCTTCACAATGCAAACTGGACCAGATTTTCAAGAGTGCATAGAACCCAGCAGCTCCCACTGTGACAATGATGGCCAGACGGCCCAATGTGCTGAGCTCCTTTGAAAATAAGTCTCCAACGCAGAGCTCTGATCCACAGAGACTGGCCTAAGTGGACCAGCTAACATCAGAATAAGCTCTTGTCTTAAAGAGCCTGAGTAATGTACTTAAAATATTCTGTAATATGTCTAAATAATAAACAAAATGTAATATTTATTCTACCATTCTTCAATTCACAGAAAAAACCAATATGTACCCGAACTGTGCCTCACAGAGCATCTTGTAGATGTGCTGATATGGAGGGCTTGCTTTTCCCCAAATGGGATGGAGTGATGCATCCATTAAGATGTCTGTTTGGAAATCCAGATACTTCATTTTCAATCCATTCCAGCTGAAAATGAAAGACTGGCCTCTGAAATTGGCCCACTAAGGAGACCACCTTAACCATCAATAGAAGAAAGATTCAATCAGGACAGAAAGAGAGGTCTGATGGGAAAATAGAGGTGGTGCTATGTGCCACAGTTCAGCAAATAAAATGCTCATAGACTATGTTTTAATTTACTGTTGACAGTTGTAATGTTCACATCATCTGTGATTCTCCTTAAGCCATTATTAAAGGGCAGTTACAAATTCCTGTATATTTGTCATTTTTCTTATCCCGAAAAATGTTGTCAGAGAACATATTTAAAAAACTAACCAATATTTAGATTAAAAAAAACTATAGCTTTTAGTTGTAGCATAGGTTTAAAAAAAATGGTTCTGGCTTCCTGTTAAGATCAATACATTATCTCAGTAATAGAAATATGAATGTGCTTAAATCTATATTTTTTCTGCACATCACACAAAAAAAAACCCCAAACCAACAAAAAAAACCAACCACACCTTTCATGGATTAGGCCTCCCTACCAAGTGATTTAGTTTTGTGTCAGGGAAGCCTCATTCTCTCGTTTTTCTCTTTGCCGAGTCTCAAGGAAATGCTTATTGATACTGTACTTTAAATCTTAGCCAATGGAAAGTAATCTTTCACCATTTATCGGCTCTTGGCATATTTTTATGTAAACTGTTTCAAAGAGAAAAGATTCACGTATGTTTTATGAACTCCCCTAAAGTACAAATAAAAGGCATCCAAGGTTCAAAGAGTTAAATTAACCAACTGTTTCCCTCTCGACAATAAATCCCCCGCCCTAAGCCCCTATTCTCTCTCAGGGCTATGCTTGATTTATGGTGTGATCCATCCCTGTTGGGAGTTGACAGTCACTTTCATTTTCTTGTATTTTTTTTCTCTCTGACTGCCAAGGTCACAAGAGAGAGGGCCCTCCAAGTTTTTTGCATTCGTCCTCCTTCACCCTTCCACTGGGTTGGCCTCATGAATCATTCCGTCTTCACATTGAACTCCTGATGCTTCTCTTCCACCAAACTGCCCGACTTCCGCAATTTTTCTTCATTCTCACTAACAATTTGGTAATGAAATATTGATTTTTAGTTAGATTCAAATAGATGTTATTAAGTTTGCATTGATAAATGGTTCCCTTTCACAGGCTGGAAGTACCTCAGTCAAATTCTAACTGCGCTTTCATACCTGGTGATGTATTAATTTGACATATTTGTCACCCAAGCTGCATGGCTCAGAGTTAGAGGAGGGCATCTATCCTAATTGCTGCTATTTGCCAGAGAAGGTGTAATTCTAGCGGATTTGTTCCAAGGATTTTAGCCCTAAAATGAAGGCTTGGTATATATTTTCTGTGGGATTTTTTTTTTTAAATGTTTTCCCTATGTGGTTCATTGACAGTCAAAAAAGTAATGGCCAATTAATTTAAATGCATTTCAGTGTGTTTTGATAATTGAAATGTATAGCATACAGCATGAATTATTATATAGTTAAAGACATAAAGGCATGTTTTTATTATTCTGTTTTTTAAAAGATTTTTTCCCCAATAGAAGCTGCTCGCTGTTGAACAGTTTCAAAAATATGGCCCTGAAAGCTCAATAAAATCACCCTTCTAAGTCAGAGTTGAAGGGTAGAACAATGTAAGGAAATACACCATGTCTGCCTTGCATCAAATCTGACTCACAAACGGAATAATTCAGGTTCCCAGCCCTCAGACTTTTGTGATCACAGATGTATGTACACATTCAAAACAGACTTCTGACTTATTGAGGACAAAAACTGCCCACTCTGACATACCCAAACCTTATTCTCTGCCATTGTAAAAGATGACTATGATACTGCTTTGCAAACACCTAATTTTGAATCTCTGGTTGCATTTACATTTGGCTATAGTATGTTGTTAACAATAGCAGCACAACCTTTCTTTGGTTAGGTCAAAGTTCAAAGAAAATATTATTCCTCAGCTTAAAGCCAACAGAGACTGATAAAGGCATAATTTTATTCCTGCTCCATGGACCTTTGATGTAACAATCAGTTTCAAATTATGCCCTGACCTGAGTCTGTTAAATGTTTAATTTGGGGGTTACAGTTGCATCATTTGGACTGCAACCTGATCTCTCCTTTTATGGATGTGATTTTGCACCTGTAAAAACTTCCACTTACAAATATTATTAAGGCAGATATCTGACAGGTGTTGTAACTACTCAATTTCCCCCATGATGCACTGTAGGTCAGAGACATGAGGGCATGATTTTATGTCTACACACAGGAGCCATCTCTGAAAATGAGGCCCCCAAAAGAGTTAACAGTAGCCACTAGAGTTGATGGATACACTGACTCCTTTCATGTAACAGGGGTACTGTCCTTTGGCATCCTGACCCATTTCCAGAGTCAAGGGCCAGGAAATAAAGTCGATTTTCCTACCATATTCCTTTTATTTTGAAAATAATTCAATGGTGAAAGAAAAGGATCAGCTTTGAAAGTAGCTTTTAAAAGGCCCCGCCATTAAAATCTTGGTACTTAGCTGGAGTCGATAAAAATTTTAAAAATGTAAAACTTTTAAACTAAGAAAAAAAGACATTTTTTGCAAAAATGTTTGCAATATTTCCCCCTCAACCTTCCTTTTCCTCCTCCTCTCCCCACCCCCTCATTTTTTGACCAGCTCAAGTATTTACTGCACAAAGTAATTAAAGTTACTGTGGTATTTGTAGTATTCCCCATGTTAAGTATATTAGATAGGTATAAGTAACAGTGGGGTAAATGTAACATTTTCATGACATCCAAAGACTCTTTGAACCCTACACACAAATGGTTGCAAGCTGTTACATTTGTTAAAATAAGGAAAAAAAGATATTGCAATCTAAAACATACTTAATTACTGAATACTGGTACAGCTGCAATAACAAGACTGTTTAAATGAGTAAGAATGAAGGAGATGTATGAATTCTTTCCATTAATAATATAAACCCATTCTTTCTTCTTCTTCTATTTCTCCCCATATGTACTTTCTAGAGATATTTAATGCTATAAGTAATCATCAATCCACTTCGGAAAGGCAGTGCACTTTTTATATACTCTCTAAAGCTGCTGCTGCTGCTTTTATTGTTACTGATACCAAAAGGGAACGTAAGAAAGAGCCCATGTAAGTGCACGTTATGGTGAGTTCAGCATTCAGAATACAGTTTGCAACACTCTGTCCTTATCTCACCTTATTATGGATCATGTATTGCAGAACATACAGGAAGGGAAATCACCCACTGGGAAGAACCCAGTGAATTAACTAGGCTCAGTGGAAGTGTGACGGATACACTGCTAGACCATGTTATTAACTCAATCAGATAAATATGTACTTAGAGAATTTTAAAAGAGCACCATGACTATATACTGACTGTAATGACTCCTTGGGACCATCAAGGTACAGTAGGTAAATACATATGTTAAAGTAACACAGATTATTTAGGGATCACTTATGCCACTTTAGACCCACGCTGCGGCGGTGCTGAGCTATGCTACCCCGGGGCGCTTCAAAAGGAATTCTGCCCCTAAAATCAGAGTTTCTTCCAGGGCTCAACAGTATGCAGGGAACACACTCGCTGCTATACTCCTTCTTCATAAACACCCCCCTCCCTGCCCTTGCATGTACAACCTGTGTTTAGGAGGGAACAGCACCATAGCCCTCTCTGCCCCTTTGGGGTGTCTTGTGCTTCATGGGGCATGTGTAGCTGTGCCTGGCTGCTGATCAAACATGCAAGAGGAGGGAAGGGGAAGGGTTTCTTCTGCATCCTAATCTGGCCATTACCCAACAACACTTGTCAGGGGTTAGGTATGTTTTTTTCATTCAGATTATAGAGACAGATGTGTAAATATCCATTATATTTCTTTAGAATTATACACACCAACCCATTAAAAAAAAGAGCTCTCCCTTGCGTAAGCCAGTAAACACCTAATGAACTCAAGGTCTCTGGGATGTCCAAAACATCCAAGTTCTGACAACAGAGAGCTCCACTTCTATGAAGTTTAAACATTTAAAAGTGTAAGATTTCTTGCCAAAGCAAGAGAGAAGCTCAGCTCTGCTGTCAGAATGTGGGTAGATCTGGTAGACTGGCTGACACCAGAGGAACCAGCAGCTTCACTTAACTTTGAGGGCAGCTCTGCACAGATCTGCCACCTCCAATACCCCTTTCCCTGTCTGACCTAGAGTATCCTCACTCTACCCTGCAAACTGCCTGTCCTCCATCCACCCTCTGTAATTCGTGTTAGGAGCAATTAACGTGCAGATAAGTAGGATTTACCTGATTTCGTTCTGCAGAACTTACAGGGCAAATAATATCCAATAATAATTGTTTCCCCACTAGCTTTTACTAGCAGCTCATCAAGCACTTCCTGGGCCTTAGTGAGCAAAATGAGCTAAAACAATTAGAGAAGACATTTTTGCCTCAAAGTCAAGTCATCAGCTCCAATTCTGACTGATCTTATTTATTAAATAGATGCAAGAGTGATTTGTCTGTACTGCTCAGGCAGTGGGGAGTGGAGGGGGTGGGGAAGAGCAGCAAGAAGAGCTTGCCTTCTCTATGACATCATTTCCCCCAACATCAAATCCTCAGAGGGCTTTAGTAGGCCAGAGCAGGCATTCTACTTACCTACTCTCTCCCATTGAAACATGCAGCTTCCTAAGGAAAAGCTAATTCTGGGGGAAGTAGAATGGGGTGGGGAAGAAAAATCCCTAGCAGCTCAGTTTCAGGCTAGGGCACACCTACTGGGAGGAAACAGGAGCTTCACCCTGGATATGGATGAGGAATCCACTTGTTTTAGGGTCTGAACCCCACTTCTAGAATGGAGGAACCCTTCCCACAATGGAAAATCCATGAGTGGAAACTCACAGGGATTCCAATCACTGCTGTGGGGTTCGCCATGCAGAGAACACCACCACTCTATGTTCTTTGGGGGCACAATGGCATTATCAATAGTCACACAGTATATGGGACTCTATGAAGTTAAGTAGCCTGGGTATTTTCACTGATAAGCAATACAGAGCCCCAAACAACAGTGATCCAGATAGGCTAAGTCTAGGCTACACCCCACTGATGATGGCATGTAGTATACAGGTACACATGCCAGAGTGAAAAGCAGGCTGTGATGTGTAGCTAAGCATGTTAGTGAAAGGGAGGCAGCAGGGAAAGACTTCAGCATCTCCCCCCTGCCAGAGCCTTTCCCAGCTGGGAGCATCACGTACATACCCAGACCCTTCTGGCATGTATTTATTCTACTTGCCTAACCATGCCTCACGGGCTACACTGCTGTTTATGCCTGAGCACTGCGGGCCTGTGCAGGTATGTACTCTACACAGTGCCGAAAGAAGCATGCAGTATGGACATCCCATAGGGTAGACTTTCACTTGGATTGACAAGACCTGGGCCAGAGGGTTTTTGATGGTAATCTGCACTGGACACCCATCAGTAATTAACAGAAGCATAGCATGTATCTCAGTAAAAACAGAGTTATGGATAAACTTATATTGCTTGGCATTCAGCAAAGCAGTTAATTCCCCAACCTTGCAATCACGACTGGAAATAAGGCAGTTTACTGTATTCTATTTTAGACATCTAATGCAAAGCAATCCAGCCTGTGAATATATCAGTAGCTATTCTAAATGGAAAGGTAAAATGTACCTGAAATGTTAAATTATACTAAATTTTAGCTTCTGCCTAATTTCACCCCCACTACAATTTCTTGAAGATTTTTTTTCTGGAGCATGGTATGTTATTAGTGCTGTCTATAAAATATGAATCCCAATACCACAATCATCATCAAAAATCATAAAATTCTATACCTGCCATGAAAATATTAGATGATTTATTTTGAAAAGTACATATTAAAACTAGGTATTGAAATGGTATTTTGCCTCACTGACATCAAAAACTTTTAATGACACACATTTCCCCCTAAATTGCTATTATGTTAAGCCTTTCCTTATTTTAAATCAGATATTTCAGATCCTATTTATAGATAAAGATAATATTTAGATCACCATATGCTGTACAATATTTGTTCATGTACCTTGTTCAGTCTTATTTTGTATGACATATGGTACATTCTTTATACATTGCATAATCCTAACATATTTTATATGCATATATTATTTAATACACATAGTGTGCATGCTGGATGCAGTTGAGGAGATAGGGTATGGTTCTGGGTTCCCTGATTCTGGGGCTGGCAATGCCTAAATATCTATAAAAATCTGGGACCTAACTTCCAGATCTTCAAAGATATACTTAATTTGGCAATAAGTATTTTTTTAAAATATTTTTTCATAGGTTTTTTCCAATAGTAGTAGTTTGTTGGTTGTTGTGCATCTCATGCTAAATATCATGATTCTTGGTTTTTTTGATCTTGCAAAGTCTGGGTTTGTTGTTTCAGTGGAACATTTAGGCCTGAGTTTTTTGAGAGGTTAGTTACAGGATTGAATCCCAAATTAGAGTTAAGAAAAAAATAGAAAGTTTTAGATTTACAATTCCTTGGGACTCTTGACTGTCATCTATACAATGGAAATGCACAGGACAACTATACAGTTATTTTCTGAATGGCTGTTAATTTCTCAAATATTTGTACCCTAACTGACTGGGAGCCATTAATAGGCCAATCAGAACAGAAGGATTTGTACACCGATTCTAGTTAGTTCTGAACAAATGCACTGTTGATATTAAAATCCCTCCTGTGTATTGGCAGCCTTTATAAATTGTCATTCAAATATTCATAATCGATGTGGTTGCGTTAGGAGCTCACTCCATTCCCATCCTGTCACCACACACACAGTCTTGGTCCTCTCAATCCACCTGCTTAGTTAATTAATATCAAAGCTGAAGAACTCAGGATACATTTGGCTCAGAATACAATGATTACATCTTGGATAAGAAAAACTAACTAACTAACTATTTAGTAGATCTATATCTAATTTCACTTTGTCAAGCTCAATGAGACTGCATCCTTAGATGTGCATGTTTCACTGATTTCCTTGGGTGTCTGGCACATACATCAAAGAACAGAATTTGACCGTTGTGGCCCAACCTAATAGTTCTGTATGTGTCAAACTCCCAGTGAAATCAAGGTGAGTTTTGCCAGCAAGAGGAATGGAAAGTATTTCATCCTAGAACAGTACAACCTTATAAATAAGGGGTCAATCCAAAGACTCCAAGAGTGTCTCCATTCTGCAAGAAACAGGTGAACAACAGGACAGCATGCTACCAGAGCCAAGACACAGAATGTCACTCTAAGATTGGATAGGCTTCTGAAGCTGATGGGCCAGGATCCATTGGTGATGGTTCACACCAGCATTAATGACACTGTGTCGTGGGATATCTCACAGCTAGTAGATGATTTCAGGGAACTCAGAAGCATGCTGAAGAAGAATGTCCAAGCAATCTTCTCTGAGATCCTTCCTGTCCCATGAGCAAAGGAAGAAGATTCTGGAAGTGAATTACTGGCTAGTAAATGTTGTAGAGTTTTGGTTTGTAGAACACTGGTCCACCTTCTATGGGGAGAGGGGGCTGTACAGTTTGAATGGCCTTTACCTCAGTAGAAGGGGAACCAGTCCCCCGAGGGACAAGTTGGCTAGTGTAGTCTGGAGGGTGTTAAACTAATAGCAAAAGGGGAGAAGGAAAATAGGAAAAATATGAGCACAGCATAAATTAGAGATGTGGACAATATTCAAGAAACCAAAGGACATGGAGAAAAAGTTCCTGAATTGCCTATACACCAATGCTAGAAACTTAGGTAACAAACAAGAGGAATTTGAATTACTCATTTATAAGCAAAAATTCAATCTAATTGATATTACTGAACCCTAGTGGGATGATTCCCATGACTGGAATATTAAAGTCAATGATTATAACCTATTTAGAAAGGTTCAAGTGGTCAAAAGGGGAAGGGCAGTGGCACTCTATGGCATTACCTGTTTTCAAGTCACTGGTAACTTGGAAGAAAATGATCTTGAATTCTTATGGATCAATATCCTAACAGATATAGTTCAAGATGGGGTACTGCTGATGTCTGCTACAGACCACCAAATCACACTAGGGAACAGGATGACTACTTACTTAAACACCAGGGTGTGGGGGGGAGTGTGTGATCATGGGCGACTTCAATTTTAATGACATCTGCAGGAGTTCTAATACTGCCAGTACTAAAACATCCTTGGAATTTATAAACATTATAGATAACAATTTCCTAACTCAAAACATGTTGCAGCCAACATGGGGGAGGTTTTTATTAGACCTTGTCCTAACAAATAAAAAGGAACTGATCACAGAACTAAAAATTAATGGGTAGCTTAGGTACAAGTGATTATCACTTGATCACATTTATAATGTGGAAGCAGAATGAAGTCCAGACCAATAATGTATATAGTTTGTGCTTTAATAAGGCCAATTTCAAACAATTATGAGCCAAATCAGCTGTGAGGGAAGAATTTAACCAGAAAAATTGGAATGATACTTGGAATCATTTAAAAACAACTTGCTAGATGCCCAAAAAGTGTCTAGAGGAAGAAGGCCAGACTGGTTAAAAAACCAACCTGGCTTAGAGGGGAAGTGGCGGGACATGTAAAAAAAATTATATATTTTTATATATATAAAACAAATGGGAGAAAGGGCAAGTTGATAGCTAGGAATATAAATCAGAAGTTAGGAATTGTAGAAAATTGATAAAGGAAGCCAAGGTACACAAGAAGAAATCTATGGCCAGCAGAGTTAAGGACAATAAGAAGAAATTTTTAAGATAGATTAGGAACAAAAAGCATCTTTGCAATGGTATTGGTCTGTTATTAGAAGGAAATGGTAGAATTATAAATAATAATGCAGAAAAGGCAGAAGTGTTCAATAAATACGTCTGTTCTGTATTGGGGCTGGGAGGGAAGTGATAATATAGTCTCTCATGGTGATGATGAACACTCTTTCCATTCCATTAGTATCTCTGGAGGATGTTAAAGAGAAGCTACTAAAGTTAGACATTTTTAAATCTGCTGATCCAGATAACTTTCACCCAAGAGTTTTAAAAGAGCTGGTTGAGAAGACATTAATGTTGATTTTCAACAAGCCTTGGAGAAGTTTAGAAGACTGGATGAAAGCTAATATGCCAACTTTTTAAAAAGATAGATGGGATGACCTGGGTAACTATAGGCCTGTCAGCCTGACATTGATCCCAGGCAAGATAATGGAGCAGCTGTTGTTGGTCTCTATTAATAAAGAGCTAAAGGAGGGTAATGAAATTAATGCAAATCAATTCAGGTTTACAGTCTGTGACAGACTATACACCATTATCATCACTTTCACAAGACTACGATACATTTTGTTCAAAGTATGCCTTGTGAAGTATCATTGGAAAACTCAATCTGCTGAACATTATTGTCCTGATAAAATATGTGTATCAGCATTGTATGTAAGGTTATAATTTTCTACTGTATAAATTGCTGTAATATGTTCCAGACTTAGAAAAGCAGGCCCAAACCAGTTTTCAAAGACAAAGACACATTGGCATCCCAACCAGGTGTTAATCGACTACAACCTGCTTAAGTGGCCATTCTCTGTCAGGGGATAAGGCATGAACAAGAAATTTGCATTTCATCACAAGGACAGTTCAAACTTCACGTCCACAAAAGACTGTTTGTCACTATGATTCAGAAAGGATGTATCTAGCACAAGAAAAAGAATATAAAGAGGGGATAAAAACACTTGACCTCACTCTCCTCCTCCATCTCTGCTAATGAAATCAACAACTCTTAAAGAACTGAACTGGGGTGGGGGGGAGGGAATCCTGGCTGAAGTAAGCCAGTACAAACTGCTGTAAGCTTATGGTGAGAGAAACCTTTTGCTTTTATGTTCTCTTAGCTTATTAAGTTAGGTATTTAGCTTGCGGGTTTTTCTAAAAAAATCTGTAACCAGTCCTTGCCTTTATGCATCATTACTTGTAGTCTTGCTTTTCTTTCTGTAGTTGATAAACTTGTTTCACTGTTTTATCTAACCAGTGTTTGTGTGTGGGAAACTCCATTTGGGATAACAAAGCTGGTGTATATATTTTTCCATTGATGAAATGACGGACTTTATCTGAGCTTGCATTGTTCAGTGATGTGCTTGGCAATACAAGATGCACATTTCTGGGGAAAAGTCTGGGACTAGAGTATCTGCTGGTGTTCTTCTGCAGTGTAATTCATGAGTGGCTAGCTAGAAACACTCATTACTGTGCAGCGCGGAGAAAGTTACTTGGTCAGGTTGTTCACCAGTAAAGTAGGGTTAAAAAAAGCATCCCAGGTTGGAGAACTGAGGAGACAGCTATTCAGCAGTCCAGATTGTACCCTGGGGAATGTCAAAATATCAAACTAATTTGATTTTTTATGAGATAACAAGTTTGATTGATAAAGATAATAGTGTTGATGTAATATACTTAGACTTTTGTAAGGCATTTGACTTGGTATCGCACAACATTTTGATTAAAAAAATAAAATGTAAAATTAACATGGCATACATTAAGTGGATTAAAAATTGGCTAACTGGTAGGTATCAAAATGTAATTGTAAATGGGGACTCACCATCAAACAGGTGTGTTTTCAGTAGGTCCCTCAGGGGTTGGGTATTGCTATTTAACATTTTTATCAGTGACTGGAAGAAAACAAAAAATCATCACTGATAAAATTTTCAGATGACACAATATTTGGGGGAGTGATAAATAATGAAGATGACAGGTCACTGATTCAAAGCGATCAGGATCACTTGGTAAACTGGGTGCAAGCAAACAATATGTATTTTAATATGTTAAATGTAAATGTATACATCTAGGAACAAAGAATGTAGGCTGTATGTTCACAGTGAGGGACTCTAGCCTGTGAAGCAATGACTCTAAAAAAGATTTGGGTGGAGAATCAGCTGAACGTGAGTTCCCAGTGTGATGTTCTGGCTAAAAGAGCTAATGTGAGTCTGGGATGAATAAACAGGGGAATCTGGAGTAGAAGTAGAGAGGGTATTTTACCTTTATATTTGGCACCTGTGTGACTGCTATGGGAATACGGTGTGCAGTTCTGGTGCCCCCAATTCAAGAAGAAAGTTGATAAATTGGAGAGGGTTCAGAGAAGAGCCACAAGAGTGTTTAGAGGATTAGAAAACATGCCTTATAGTGATGGACTCAGGGAGCTCAATCTATTTAGTTTAAAGAGAAGGTTAAGGGATGACTTAATAACAGTCTATAAGTATCTACATGAGGAACAAATATTTAACAATGGGCTCTTCAATCTAGCAGAGAAAGGTATAGCAAGAACCAGTGGTTGGAAGTTGAAGCTACACACGTTCAGAATGGAAATAAGGTATAATTTTTTAATGGTGAGAGTAATTAACCTTGGAACAATTTACCAATGGTCATTATGGATTCTTCATCGTTGACAATTTTTAATTAAGATTGTATATTTTTCTAAAAGGTCTGCTCTAGGAATTATTTTGGGGAACTTCTGTGGCCTGTATTATACAGGAGGTCAGCCTAGATGATCATAATGGTCCCTTAGGCCTTGGGATCTGTTAACTTCAAAGGGACCTGGATTCAGCCCTAACACTAGGGACAGGGGGAGAAAAAATGCCCTGGAAATCATTATTATAAAAATATATGCCTATCAAAAACTTATGACACTTCTGCCATCAAAAAAAGCCAACTGAACAATCTGTGATCTTAAAAAGCTACATTTCTACCAGGAATGGTAAGAAAACAAGTAAACATTTCTTCTGGAATTACAAGGTTTAACTATTCTAGCATGTCAAAAGTACCTTCAGTTATCTGTAGGGAGTTTGGAAGGAAGAGCCAGGACAACACAGTTGCCATCATGAAAAATTATTAAGGGGGTTTTGGGGAAAAATAAAGAAAGATACACAAACCTGATTAGGAAAGTAAATATATGCCACAATACATGTATAGGCATGTGAATGGGTGGCAGGTTACTCTAACATGAAAAAAAAAAACATAACCTAAGGTTATATCTCGCTTTGAGTTCCTATGTAGCATCCACAAAACTGGAAACCTGTTTTCCAGGGCTCCAAGCAAGGAGCCGATAAAAGAATATTTGTGTAGTTAAATTCTTCTTGTTTTCCTTGGCTCCTGAAGTCACTAGTTGCCAAAAATAGGACTAAGTATAGGGATTTTTCAAACCACTTTTCTGATCCACATTGATACCTAGTTATGCTTTCTGAACAGATAGATAAGATGATCATTCTCTAAAGGTCCCAACCTAAATGAAAATGTAGGTACATGGAAATACAGTAAAGTGCTTTGAGATCTACAGACGAAAAGTGTTATATAAAAGCTAGGTATTGTTTTTGTGATTATTAAACAAAAAAACCCCAACAAATTGACACAGTAAACAACTTTGTATAGAAGAGTCTAGACAACTGAATGTCTCTCTTACTGACTCCGTGTGATTAAAAAGAAGCAGGAGCAGAGGTGTGGGAAAATAGCTCTGCCTCTCTCTTTTTGTCCATATTGTGTTCCAGATGTAGCGGAGAGAGTGCACTCATGACTTCCGTTGCTATCCACCAGGAATTAGCAGCAATCTACACATACATGAAAATGTGATGACCCTTATTTTAAAGGAAAACATTAAAACTCTGTGGATATGCAATGAGACACATTCTGCTAACTACTGTACACTTTGCCCAGAAATTGCAAATGAATAAGACCAGCCTTTGCTAAAGTAAAAAAATGCACCAAGACAACAAAACCCAACTGAATTGTGATTTATAGTAAATCTGTGACATTTTTATGTTTCTCAAACCAATAATGCAAGAAGAAACAGCAGACAGTGAGCCCTTGGCACTGGTATTGACTTCAAGGTCAGTGGAGCACAGAAACCTATTGGTTACTGATAAAATGGCCTCTCCTCCACCCAGCTGCTTCTGGTTTTCAAAAGAGAACTCATTGGAAATGTGCAGGTGTTTGATATTTAGCTCCCTATTGCAGTTGATAGAATAATTATTTTGTTTAAACTTTTCAAATCAACAGAATTTCTTTCGTTGAGTCTGGAATTGCCTTATTTAGTATCGAGACTCAAGAAGGTAGGTTAACAGCCTTTAACAACTCCCATTAGTTATTCATGTCTACATAGGAGTCTTATTCTTAAATCAAAAATGGTATTTCCATTATTATTATTTTAACTCATATGTAAGGATAATATGATTGTGTCTGTAAGTAAGTGCCATGCTGAATTTAATCATGCTATTTATTTGCTTTGAATTATTCTGTATTCATTTTTTCTGTACTCTTAGGCATCGATAAAGTGGCTCTGACTATTACAGTAAATTAAATGCACTTTAAAAGATTATCTCTTACATTTGTCATAACAAGAATTTACATTGATGTTTTTCTCTCTCTTTAAATGGGAATAAAGAACTCCTATACATTTTCTAATTTATCATGGAGTATTTATTACATGAAGAAGGGCTTCTTGTCTAATCACAACTCATTAAAATCACAGTTTATTCACAATTATTCACTATGGTAAGAGACCATCATGCCAGGAGGGGGAAAAGGATTTTTGGTTAAGAAATTAAAACTTATTTTTCACTGTTTCTCCTTCTAAAAATATTTTTAAATGGAAAACTATCAAATTTAACATATAGGAAGCACAAAATCTTCACAGGATAGAGAACGCTATGTGAAAACAAGCCATTTGAATGATAAAGCAGAGTGAAATGTGCAGTACATCTTTAAAATCTACAGTGGATAAAAAAGCAAAGCTGGATCAACAGAAAAGGGAAGGTAAATTCCTTCAACCCTTTATTCTTTACACAATAGATTATTCCTATTTATACCTTGCTACAAGCTGTATGTGGGGTTCATGGTTGCCTTTGTATAGCCTCATATAGAGTGACCAGACAGCAAGTGTGAAAATCAGGACAGGGTGTGGGGAGGTAATTTGTGCCTATATAAGAAAAAGTCCCAAATATCGCGACTGTCCCTATAAAAATCGGAGCATCTGGTCACCCTAGCCTCATATCTCAGTGCCTAATTGCTATCACAATTATTGTTACCTGAAGTAGGCAATCTTCTAATGTACATAGTGTATATGAATGTTCTTCATACAGCTCTAAAGAGAGGGCCATCTTAGTGGTTAAATATTGCATTCAGCCGCTTAGTGAATTGCCTTTTTTGCTTCAGATATGTGGCATTTTCCACATGTTTAGCAGTGGAGCAGACATTTGTTTGGACTATATGCCTATGTGTACTTTTTTAATGTAATAAAATTGACAGATGACTTCTTTTTGCAACAGGTTTGGTAGAAGAAAATGTTTTTTTTTTTCCTTGATGGCTGTTTAGACAGCAGTCTTAAAAAATGACTAGTCACTAAAATTCCTCATGCTCATTTCATATTGTGTTGATTCATATTAAATTCATGACAACAAAAAAGCAACTTGAGGCACTTTTGGAAATGACCACTCTTTAGTGCTTCTCTCCTCCAGGCTTGATAGGCCCAGAGTCCATAAAGCTGCCTGCTGTCTTGTGTCATGAAAAGAAACAGCTTTGCCTGGGAATGCCATTACTGTGTAATGAGGCATGCAGCAAAATATACCTTCAGCAGCCACTTGATGAAGGCTTGCTGACACACCAGACCAGACAGAAATGTTTTTTTGTGTGTTCTTCCTTATTTTGTCCATCAATCACATCATTAGTCAAAGCAGACAGCCTTGTCAGCTGGGCACAGATGCAGACTGGCAGGCGATCAGTGGACAGGTGTTAGAGCTTTCCCAAAACAAGATCTTGAAATGAGAAAAGGAGCGAAGACCTTGTTTCAAGGGCTGGAATGTCAATAAAAAAAAAACACCATGAGGGGAAAAGTTCAGAGGGGGTGCTCAGAGCAACTGCATAAATACTTTGGGAAAAGTTAAGAGAACCTGCCGCTTAATATTACATTTTAATTTCTGTCCACATTAGTGGATATCTATGGATTGCAACAACGTCCAGCATTTGCTGTTTGGAAACAGTCTAAAGAACCTTGTGTAAACAATACTGTACTTCCATTTCATTAGGAAAATCCTTCATGGCATATGGATTTATTTGTCTGAAGTTTCTGTCGTTAAGCTCAGACACTAATGCCTATGACGAGCATATATTCTTTCAGTTTGACGTGCAAAATGGCAGAGGCTACACAAGGGATCTCATTTTCATTATAAGAACCAAAAACATAAACACTCTGAGATACCTCCCAACTGTCCCTGATTACAAGGAGCGCTAATCATGTTGAGTGAAATTCTGCAATCCTCAGACCTTACTCAGGCAAAACTCCTAATAACTTTGATGGGAGTCTTGCCTGAGTAATGATTTGGACCCATGAGCCTTACTTTTTGCGCATCTGGCACTGAGGTCCATGTGTATTTTCCTGAGACATTTTTCTGACATAAACATTGCTGTCACAAGAGTAGCGAGGGAATCCCAGGATTGCATAGGATGTTGTTAGATTTGAACTCCATCCCAGGCAAACCTGGGGTCCTTTCTGCTATTATGGCAGCAAGGTTAATATCAGAAGCACTGTTCCAGGAACCAGAGACTGTAGAACATATTGGTTACATTAATGCAATTTAGGTTTCCATAACTACTTCCCCCTTCCTGTGTGGGCCTTTGCCCCACATTTGGGTCTTAGGAAAAATAACAACAGAGAACAGGTATGACATAAAATGAGTAATTGCTAGTTTTTTAGCTGAGTACATCAATAACACACGTAGGATTTTAAATCAGGATGGGACCAGTGTGGACTAAGTAGTATACCTGTATGTTCTATATGATTTTACAGTGAATGAAGCACAGTGAATGGCAAACATCTAGTGCTCACAAGCTGATCTTTGAGATCCTGGCTGCCTTGCAAAGTCGTCAATTTTATCACGTTGTTTGTGTCTTAGATCAACTCTTGATGAATAAACATTATCGACTGAATTGGTCATTAGTCATTATAGTAGTTTTTCAAGCAAGCAAGAATAGAAAAAAGAATATTCCCTACTAGCTATAATTATAGACCGAGTAGCAAATATCCTCTGTGATATGTGGATATTAGAAAAAATGTATTTGAACACACTGAGGCAGAGTTTTAGGTATGGTCTTCTGGTCTAGTAAGGGGTTCTTACCTTTCTGGTGTCAGGATGCATGGCTGTGCATCAGTTTCATTCTGGCATGTTGGGTAGTTTTGGTGATTTTCCTCTCTAGACAGGTAAAAAAAAAACCTCTTCTTACAGGATCCAGTATCTTCCCCTTGATGCGGGTGAGTGATGGGTGAGGCATCTTCCCACATTCCTTATGACTGCTAAATAAAAGAGGGTGCCCATTACTAGGCCTGAAGCCAATTCCAGTTCTGTCATCTCAGGATACGTCTTTCTCCTCGCTCCACCAAAGGTCTAACCTTTAACCCCTTATTCAAGTTAATTACTGTTGATGCAGAGCTGGTATCAGTAGTCATTTACACCCTCCCCAACCTAAGGGATAAAGAATTCCTTGGTCGCCTGCCTCTTCAGGTCGCAAACAAATTACCTCTCCCAACAGTTCCTGCTCCTTCACGACTCTGTTTTTATGACTCTTCATCAGGCTCCTTTCCAGGCTGCTCTCTGCAGGTCCTATTCAGACCGCAGCTCCACCTATAACTGACTACTATCTCTCCCCTGCTGGGATTCCAGGGCTTCTGCCTTTTCATAGTCTCCTCCCCTAAGTTGATTCCTTCCCCGGCTCTGTAGCGTAGCCTTTTCTATGCTCTCTCAAAAGAGCCACCACTGTAGGTCCTTCTCCCTCCCTAATGTCACTCTCACTAAACAAATGGGAGCACCTTAATTTCCCTGCCCCCTTCCCCATTATGCAATTCAGTCTGTGGGTCTCTGGGAACTAGATATGTCATCATTCCTTGATTCTGATCTGAACTGGGATCAAGGCTGTAACTGGCCTGCAGCCTCCTGAAAATATGTCCAGTTACAGTTCTCTTTCCTTGGTAGCAGATACCATTTCCTGTGTTGGATTAGTGCAGCAGTTCTCCAACTGTGGGTCAGGACCCTAAAGTGGGTCGCGACCCCATTTTAATGGGGTCACCAAAGCTGGCTTAGACTTGCTGGTGCCCAAGGCCAAAGCCTGAGCCCTACCTCCCGGGGCAAAGCCGAAGCCTGAGGACTTCAGCCCTGGGCAACGGGGCTCAGGTTACAGGCCCCCTACCTGGGGCTGAAGCCCTTGGGCTTTAGCTTTGGTCCCCTCACCCAGGGCAGCAGAGCTTGGGCAGGTCAGACTTCGGGCCCCCCTCTTGGGATCGTGTAGTAATTTTTGTAGTCAGAAGAGGATCACGGTACAATGAAGTTTGAGAACCCCTGGATTAATGTATTGACTAAAAATGAGTGCTTGCGCTTCAGAAAAGCATCCACTACTCATTGCACTAGTCCGCCCATACACATAGGTCCATTGAAATCCACCTGTATGATTTGTAACTTGATCAGCATTTTCTCTCTTACTCCTCTTCCAGGCATAAAATGTATATCTGTAAACCGGGGGAAGTCCTCTCATGACATTATTGTGTGAATACCTTCAGCAAAGGTCTTTTGTTTCCTTACCCACCTCTCCCCCCCCCGCCCAATCTACGGTTTCATCTGACTCTGAATTGTGGTTGACTTTAATAAACACAGCAGTTATTTCCTGACCAATACACCTAATTAGATGTTTTTGAACAGCTTTGCATCATCTACATTTTAGATGATTCTCCACCTCCTTGTCACCAAATGCCTGATAAGTCTCATGCAGGATCCCATTGTTCTGAGCCAAGTTATTCCCTAAGACCTAGTTCAAATAGAGCTCCCACAGGGTCCAAGGATAAGTTCTGCTGATATAATTGTACACAGAATCCATTTCCCTCAGTCTCATTAGGACTGATTTGGTCAAACTAAATACAAATATCAACTCTTCTACTAGGGCTCAGTCCTGCTCCCATTGAAACCTCTGGCAAACTCCCAGTAGCTTCAATGCTGCAGGATCAAGCTTTTAGTTCCCCTTTAGAAGTTCTATACCAGCTCTGTATTCACTTTGTGATTGCCTCTTGGCTGTGATCTGAAAGTATATCCACCACTTTAAAGAATTCTTTGCTTATATCCCCAGCTTTATAAACCTCAGGTCACTATGCTGCTGACCAAAACTCCCACTGATTTCACTGGTGCAGGGCTTCACCCCACGATACATCAGATAATTTGCATCACTTTGTTCTCCCCCTGTCTGTCACATTTACTATGGTTCACAAGAAGTCACCAAAAAACACCTTGTGAAAGATCCGATGCAGAAGAGATGACTTTGATCTCCCATGAAGCTTATGGGCAAGGCTAAACTGTATCTGCACAAATCATGGCAAATGCAGATACTTGCTGCACAAATGGAAAGTTGAAGACTCTTCAGTGTGCGACTGTGGGCTGCCAGAAGAGACCATGGAACATATAACAACTCAATGTCCAATTTACAAATATAAAGGAGGCATCTCAGCAATACACTCTGGCTTAACACGAGTTGTGTTACAATCACGCAGTTGTCTGGCTTAACAATCTAAATATAAAATTACAGTTGTTGCTCTACATTTACATCAGCCATAGGAAGAAGACAATGGTGGCTTCTTGCCTTATAGTTAGATTGTAAACTCAGGGATCAGCTTTTTGTTATATACATGTACAGTTCCCAGGAGGCCTCAATCTCTAACTAGTAATTTTTGGTAAATTGGTAAAATTTGGTAAGTGTTTTTGGCCAAGATATATGACCCTATACCTCCCCACTAGGTATTGCTACCCATTAATTTTCTCTCTGGGACAAGGGGGAGAAGGGCTAGGTGTTTGGGATACAAAGCCACTAGGTTTGACTGGAATGGAAGACTCTACAGAGACAATGGGGGAACATTAACTCCACAGCAAGTTAGAACAAAAAGCCCCTACTTGGAGAACAAAGGCAAGAGGTGTCCGGCAACTTTGTCTTAGGGCTGATGCTGGAAAGGGGGACACAGGAACTGAGAGCGAGAGAGAGAACTTGCATCTCAGGAGAGCATAGCTTGGACCATGGCTTCCTCCCCACCACCCACATTCAAAATGGACTGTCTTATGCTTAGCTTTCCCATACTAGCATGTCTCTCCATTGCTGCATTCCAGGAAACTAATAAATGCTACCATGTTTTGAAACCTGCATCACTACAGATACTCAGTTTGCACTGCTCCCAAGAAAGAAAAGCCTCTCTCGGGTGTTTAATCTCAGTTGGCTTCGCTATTGGGAGCCATGGTGAGAAATAGGGGTTGCTGGAGCCCAAAGGCCCAGTCAGAAGTTGTGGAAGCTGCATGGTCTGCCTTGTGGAAAAGTTAGCCCCATAGGGTCTGGTGCATTAAAGGGGTACTCCCAGCTATTTGGTCATATTTTTTTCCCCAGTGGAACATTTTAAATTTGGTTCACTCTAGTTTGTTTAACTTAAAGGCTGGGGCATAGTCCATACCCTGTAACTCCCAGACGCCTTAGTCACTAATTCTGATATTTGCAGATATTTGCATTGAGGGTCAGGCTCAGGCAGCTTGGATGCTGGTTCCAGAGCAGCATCTGAATACCCGATACCAGAGGCACAAGAGTTCACAAGAAGAAGGAAAGGTTGGAGTAGGTAAACGTCGAGGTAGCTTCAGTGCTGAAACAAGTGATGATGGGATGATTCAAGTGCTGGAATAGGCAAGGATACCAGCATAGTTAGTTTGGTCATTTGGATGCTGATTCTAGCATGAGTGGATAGAACGAGATCTTAATCTGTTGTTGGGGGAGAAGCAGGGCCATCTCTGGCTTTCTGGCCGCCCCAAGCAAAAAAAAAAAAAAAAAAACTGCGGCGGCCAGAACAGCAAAGCAAAAAAAAAAAAAAAAACTGCGGCGTGGCTGGAGCCAGGGTGCAGGGGGACTCCCTGCCCTGCAGAGGGGGAGGGAGGGAAGGACCAGGGGGAGAGAAAGAAGGGGGGCGGCCACATGTCCCCTCGCGTTGTGCCCCCTGCCGGGAGGGCTCCACACCGCTCCGGTCGGTTGGGAGGGAAGGACGCGGGCTGCCTGCTGGGCTTGCTGCAGGGCGCTCCCGTCCTCCACGTTGCTGCCCCCTACAGGAACAACAAAAACAACAAAAAAGGGGCCGTGCCGCCCTAGGATTGGGCGGAATGCTGCCTCCTACAAGCTGCTGCCCCAAGCACCAGCTTGCTTGGCTGGTGCCTGGAGCCGGCCCTGGGAAGAAGACACTTTGCTGTGATGACAAATTAAAAAAACCTAGCTAGAATGAACCAAATTTAAAGTTTCCCACTAGGGAAAAAGCATGTTATCAAATAACATCCTTTTAAAATGAACAATCATGGTGGAAAACCTAACTTTTTAAAAAACAAATGGCAAAAGGTAGCAGATACTGGAATCCTGTGTGGATATACAGAACTACTCTGGTTTCAGAGTAGCAGCCGTGTTAGTCTGTATCAGCAAAAAGAACAAGGAGTACTTGTGGCACCTTAGAGACTAACAATTATTTGAGCATAAACTTTTGTGGGCTAAAACCCACTTCACTGGAGACATGCAGTGGAAAATACAGTAGGAAGATATTATATATATATATACACACACACACACAGAACATTAAAAAAATGGGTGTTGCCATACCAACTATAACGAGAGTAATCAATTAAGGTGGGCTATTATCAGCAGGAGAAAAAAAACTTTTGTAGTGATAATCAGGATGGCCCATTTCCAACAGTTGACAAGAAGGTGTGAATAACAGTAGGGGAAAAATTAGCATAGGGAAATAGTTTTTACTTTGTGTAATGACCCATCCACTCCCAGTCTTTATTCAAGCCTAATTTAATGGTGTCCAGTTTGCAAATTAATTCCAATTCTGCAATTTCTCGTTGGAGTCTGTTTTTGAAGTTTTTTTGTTGGAGTATTGTGACTTTGCGGTCTGTAATTGAGTGACCAGGGAGGTTGAAGTGTTCTCCGACTGGTTTTTGAATGTTATAATTCTTCACGTCTGATTTGTGTCCACTTATTCTTTTGCATAGAGACTGTCCGGTTTGGCCAATGTACATGGCAGAGGGGCATTGCTGGCACATGATGGCATATATCACATTGGTAGATGTGAAGGTGAACAAGCCTCTGATAGTGTGACCGATGTGATTAGGTCCTATGATGGTGTCCCTGAATAGATATGTGGACAGAGTTGGCAAGGATAGGTTCCTGGGTTAGTGTTTTTGTTGTGTGGAGTGTGGTTGCTGGTGAGTATGCTCTTCACTTTCTTTTGCCTTCTGCTCTCTCTAGTTCTCTCTACCCTCCTACCATTCCTTGAGCCTTTCCCATTTTCTTTAGGTCCTCCCTTTCCTTCTCCAGCATTGGTCCAATCTACTTTCCACTGCACCTTGTCTCCTACCTCCATTGATCTATTTTCCCTTCCTACTTGGTTCCTTGCCCTCCACTGCCCTTCCCTCTTGGTATTGTGCACTCCATTTCACCCCATTACCCAGCCCTGTTCTATTCCTGTCCAAGTTTCTCTCATTGGCTGCTACAAGATTTATGAACATTATTTTTAATGTGTAAAAAAAAGCCCCCCACCCCAATTAAATGTGTTACTTTAATCAAAGCAATTTTGAAGGAACTTGACCTTTTCCTCATTTCTTTCCAGCTGCTCCTGGCTTTTGTGTTCTGTTTGCTCAGTCCTCAGCCCTGACAGATCTTGGGGTATTCTGAAGTCCTGAGGCACTGCACTCAATCAGATAGGCAGTCAAGGCCAAGGGGAAAATCAGGTACTATGCATTCATTTCACACATCCTCTCTCTGGGTCCCATGGATTTCCTGTCCTCATGCCTCCTGGGATTGGAATAGGCTCATGTCACCCTGTAACTCCCTGCCTGCAAAATAAATTTAACAATCTTGACATTTAAGTTGTCCTCTACATTCTGAGCTAGATTCCCTGATCAGATCCAGCCCCTTTGCATCCTTGGGGAGGCACAAAGGGGCTACATACTGCAAATGGCCAGCAGAAAAATTCCCTGCTGACACAGATGCACCAGCCTTGGGCCCTGTACCTGCTGCTCCACCCCCGCACTCAGTATAGGGAGTAGAGAGTGGGTCAGCACATCTCTTCTATCATAGGCCTAGCCTCTACCAATATGGTGTCCATTAAGGATCATACATTAATGGGGCAAGTTAGGCTTGTCCAGAAGCAGCCCTAATACTTGTCAAGGCTAGCTCTGACGCTAAGAATTAGGGTGTACTCTCTACCCCCCCAAAACATTAATAATAGATCCACCACCAAGAACTTCAGTGAGTTGAATGAGTTAACATCTCCTGGTGTAACACAAAATGTGACACTATTACATGATATTGCCATTCAAGTTTTACACAAAGGTATTATTCTGCAAAGATATGATGAATATTAACTTGTGTCATCGCTGCCTTTGGTCACTTCTTTTAGAAACTATTAAAAAAAACAAGATCCATTCAGCTTCAATAAATAATAGGCAGGATGGTGGAAAAAAGAAAGAGAAATTAGGATCACTGAAAGGTCAGGTGCCTTTATCCAGCACAAGGGAAAAGGAACAGATTCTCAGATCTTTCCAAGAGCTGACCTTTCTAAAGGTGTGCTCAGAATGAAGGGGGAAATACCTGCTACAGATCCATACTTCTACCTTTAAATAAGAATTAATGTCAGCTATATTTCTCCTGAGATATCATTAATCTAACCAGCCATTAGAGGTCACTATTGCGCTAAATAGATGCAGGTGGAATACATTTATTGGGGAAATGAAAATAATGGCTCTTTGAACTTTACTGTAGTCTCCACCAAACACCGGAGCATTATGAATAAACTTTACTCAATTGCCCTTTTTACAGGAGGAGAGATGCTGTTAATAAAGAAGTTGTATTACTAATTATAAAAAGTTATTATGGCTGTATGAAGCTTTCACAAAGAAAGACAAACCCAGGCCAAAGACACCTAGCTTCAAACATCCCGGATTAAGAAAGCCCACCCAGAAAAAAACCCATCCAGATTAAGAAAGGGGATGAGAGAAAATAGGCTAGCTGGCTACACTCTGTAGGATCAGAAGGAAGAGTTGTAGGGCAGTAAGCCCTCCTCACTTCTGTGGAGATGCCTAAGGGAAAGGGAAAGGACCTAGTTTCTGATGAGAGGGGTAGAGAGGAAGAATGACCAAGCAGATAGGGCACTCAACTTGGATTATGCAGACCTAGGTTTTATTCCTGGCAGTGTCAGACTTTTTTATGATCTTGGGCAAATCACTTAATCTACCTGTCCCTGAGGTCCCAATCTATAAAATGGAGATACTTTTGGGGTGCTGCAAGGATAAAAAAGACTGTAGGGTGCTCAGATAGCATGATGCTGAAGCCCATATAAGGATCTTGAGAGGCAGACTAGATATCGTTATAATATTGTTGATTTTTCAGGGTTCACGTGGAATTTTGCATAGTGCTTGAAGTTTCGAGTTCATGCAAACCTCAATGCCTGAAGGAAGACCGCCATGGGATGCAACCCCAGGCTGACCTGAATCTGCCAATTTGAGTTAAGCAAAACTTCAAAAGAAGCCCAGCCCTAGTTGCAAATACAACACCTGGTCAGACTGTCCTATACCCAGTGGCATGAGAGGTGAGACAGCATGCACCAATATAGCACATTATCCCTGCTATACTTGTGCTCTAGTGGCAGCATGCAAAAATCATATGACATATCCCCTCACTGCTGCAGTCTGGATCCTGTCTCCGTAGTATTGTCATCGATCTTTTGCTCCACATTAGGCTCCTAGGCAGCCCATTGGGGCTGATTTGTCAATAATTTCAAAGGTTATTCAAACATTCAAGCTTTATTGTGATTCTTAATGGATCATCTCCATAGAGCAATTTAGTAGTGTAGTAGAGAAGGCTATACAGCAACACTGAGTACGACCAGACTGGGGACAGTGCAGCTATAAAGTTGCATGCTGCCACCATAAGACCTTAAATCCAAGGGAGGTATCTGATAGATCCTTGCATGCTTTGGATGTATCGATAGCTTCAAGTAAGTCATCCACATACATTATGATATAGGAAGAGGTGAAAATCAACTGGATTAATAAGAGTCAACAGTGTAAACAACTGGCATCAGCTGTCAATGCCATGTTGGAATTCTACAGCATGGGATTGCTTAGTAACAAGAACACGGATCTAGTCACACTCAGACCTGCCTATTAAAAGGAATACATGAGGTCCACAAAGAACCTACACAGCCAGAACTGTCATTTGGCATGAGCTGATCAACACTTTTCTTGAAGTGTGGAGCAAACGTTCACAACAGGCTGATGAACTCCTGGTGGGTTCATCTCTCCCACATGTCACTTTTTCAAAGTGCAGAGAATTAAATCCACAAAAAAAGCATATTTAAATAAAGTTAATGTTCAAGATATTGGTCTTGATTCTTCCCTCACTTAAACCACTGGAATCTAGGAGTAATTCCTCTGCAAATCAATGAAATTAAGACAGTGCAAGTGAAAGTAGACTGAGTTCCACTGAGACACAAAATACAAGACAAAATATGCTTCCTTACTGTACCCAGTCAGGAGGGGTCAGACTGCAGGACAGAACACATTACTTTCCTCACCTCAAGCATCAGAGGAAGAAAGCAGGATTTAAGATCAAAAGGTGAAATCTTGACCCTATTGAAGTCAATTGGAGTCTTGGCATTGGGTGAAATCCTGGCTACACTGAAGTGAGTGGAGTCAGAATTTCACCCGAAGTGTCAGTATCATTTCTGAATACACTAGCTCTTCCTCCCACACGTCAGAACCTTTTCTTTATTTAATCAGTTGAGTGCTACCAAAAGAACTTGGTATGTTTGGAGGAATCAGGGGCTGTGCCAAATGGCACAGTTAGTCTTTAGAAATTCTTTGTTTAGGTGCTTTAATTAAAGCAAATTATGTAACCAGAGAATACAACCAACCAACAAGCCAGACAGGTACCTTAGAAGTTTTCAGGCTATCAAGTAGAAGTCAGTACATTAAAGCAATTCTTTAAAAATAAGAACTTCTATAATAAAATAGCTAAACACAGTTTTCACAATTAAAACATACATCTATTATTAAGTCCAAAAATAATGGTTTCACAAGTCTGTGAAAATATCTACTGTACACTAGAACCTCAATAATTCTTACTTTCTTCATAAACAAGCCCAGTACTTTCCCCAGAAAAATGGCAGCCCCCCACGGCTCAGTGAAGATTTAGTAGCAGAAAGCCAAAGCACATTATATTATGAAAACTTCATTATTTTATAATATATGCAACAGTAACTTTACTAATATAGGGTTCAATTCTTCATGTTCCTTCCATAAGAGTAATCCTATTGAATTCAACTAGATTAATCCCATGACTAAGGACAATTTACATGAGTAAAGATTTCAGGAGAAGGGGATCAGTATAAAATATAAATAGTTTTAACTACATTTATAACACATGAACAAGGTACACTCTGCAATGCAGATTACCTGCTCTGTGTGCATGTGTGCGTGTTTATGCACTTTCTTAATTGCTAGTTCACAACATATGAAAATCTGCAATGGATCTTCCTTGTTATTAGGGCAAATCAGATTTTACTGAATTTGCTATACATGTTACAGAAGGACAAATAATAATAAAGGTCACAGTAGCTGAAGATTTTTTTAAAAAATATGAATCCTCCTCCGCTCCACATAGAAGTAGAAAGATGGGCACAAACCTAAAAATACAAGATAACTCAGTGCCCAGAGCTACTTTTAACTATGCTGCTAAACAGGAGCTACAAACTGGTGACAGTTGCCTGAATTTTCATGCCATTCCCTTTGGAAGATGGACCTTGTAAAAATGATTTGAGGATTGCCTTGTCAGTATCGCTCAATCCTATGTCATTACTTTAACAGAACTTGTGGAGATGTCAAATATGGCCATGCCCCTACACAGGTTCACAAGTAGGCTACCTATCCAAGCTCTGTGATTCTGATCAACCTGTGGCCTAGAGGTAGATAATGTGTATCAAACGATCACACAATTCCAGTTTATTGCCAGTGCCAATATTGCTTTTTATCTCACTTTGTTGTTCTAATTTACAACACCAATTTAGTCAGGGTCATTGTATTTGGACTTTCAGTGTTTTTAAAACACTGGGGCAGCAAAGGGAGATATGTTACAGTTATCAAAAGAGAATATGAGGTACAGTGTAATTACTATTGTTTTTAGAAGGACTGCTATGTAGTAACTATGTAGCTTACATTACTCCGTGGTAACAATGCAACTGACTTACATCATCCCTCTCCAGTGCCTAGCACAAGGCTAAAAATCCTAATAGAATAATGTGCTGCCCATAAATCTTAACACATTGTGTATTATTAGTAAAACTTTTTAAAATTCTTACTTGATAAAGTAATAAACTTGTTTGATGAATAAGACCCCACATACCAAATGGTGAAATGCAATATGAGTTGTTAAAAGAATAAACCTGTTGAATAAATCTGCTATGCAAAAAATTATCTCAATGTTATATATAATGAAACCCTTCTTAAACAAAAAACTGATAAAACAATAAACCTGTTCAAAGATGAAATTTGCTGCACTCTAGAGCTATACTTCTCTGCAGTATTTGGAGCTGCCAGACAACTCTCAACCTGTTTAATCTCAGTAGTCCTGTTTTTACACCGAATTTTCGCTATTCTGTTTCAATCATCCCTACACTTGTAAAATGTAAGAAACATCCCGTAGTCAGAGTGATGATCACTATAAAATTTCTACCACTAAAACTCACAGATAAACTTTCTATCTTCAGGGTTTTTTTAAACAAATGTATGTCTAGCCATGAGTAATACCGGCCTCTCAGTAAGGTAAGCAGGCAAGGAGGAGAGCAGAGTTTGGAGGGAGATCTATGACCCAAGAGCATTGCAGAATGGCCATTGCAATTTTTATCCCATCCTGGAGAGACGATAGTATATTTATGCAGTCTCCCTTTTAGCAATGATACAAAGATTTGTGGAGGGGTGGGGGTATGAGGGCGGGAAGGGCTTGTTTTTTTTTTAACCAGTCAAACATTTGCAAGCATTCACTCATGAGATCAGATCTTACTCAAGTGAGTCAACAGGACTATTTGCATGAGTAAGGGCTTGCAATTGGGCCCTAACTGCATAAAAGCAAAAACCACGCAAGATAAAAGCTAAATCAGCTATCTTAAAAGAAATTTCAGAAGATACACCCATAACTATACCAAGCACAAGTGTCCTTTAAGGGTGAGTAATGATATTTCTTTTGTCAGACAGCTGGCACCTTCTGCCTTCCTTTACCCTGTAACATCATTCTTACTTTGAAAGCCTGTGTTAGATCCTTTTCCCTGCCAAGTTTGTCTTCTTCTGCTACTCTCTCACCATCTGGGAATTATGGGTGAACTGGTCCAGCTCTTCCCTAACCTTCGCCATAAAAATAGGATCAACAAAGTTTCAATCTGCAAGAGGTTTTTTTTAAACTAGGTTTGGCTAAAATATTCTCCTGCCGGAGAGGGGAGACATGGACAGACCATTAGAATGTAATCCTTTCCTACATTAGTAATCACACATGCCTAAATCTGTCTTCCTACTTTCGATAGCCAGACATCCAGAGAGATATTAAGGAACCTGATAAGGCTGATCTGAAACTATCTTGCTTTATGAGTCTGAACTATCTCCAATCTTGCTATGCAAAAAGAACACCCCATCAGTTTTTGAGCTCAGCTCAAGTGATCAGTGCTGCTGGGATAATGGAGGAAAAAGCTCAAGTAACATTGCTTCTTTGCTATATTGCTTACATAGTGTCTTTCATATGAGCATTTTAAAACTGCTTTATAAACAAGCAAGTAAACCTTCTCAGAACCCTATCTAATAGCTAACCCTTCTCCGGGTACATGCATACATTTGGGCCTGATTTTGAAGCTGGGCCTCACTTAACTGTAACTATACACCTGCCTGTACAAATAACTGTGCATGAAAATACTGATGTTTGGACATCACCCTACCCGGGTATGTGGGTACAAAACTGGAGATGCAGAAATAAAAAGACTTTTTAAAAATCTGGCACGAAATGTCACCAGCAACATTAGGGACCTTTTGCAGGGATTTGTTTGATATGAGAAAAAGGATTTCCAGGGAATCTTCCTCTGGAAAGCACCGGGAGGCAGCCCAGGTACTGCTGCAGAGCACACCAATTAACACTTAGCTCACTAGAAAGGGGCTGCAAAACTGACCGCAAAGGAATATTTCTGGTGTGTGGAGGGGTGGGATTCCCCACGTGTCTCTGTGCTGGCAGAAGGGCCTTATACTACCCATATGCACAGCCCCCCTTTTCTCAGTCCCTGACATAGAGCAACTCCTGGGGCTGCTCTCACTTATGTCAGAATTTGGGAGAAACAAACATGTCTTAAAGACGCCTTAAAGGTGTCTTAAAAGACATTTTTATCCCACTTTGGGCTATATCTTCATAGAGGTGCTGCTCCAAATCCAAATCAGGATTTAAGTGATTTCTGGCTTCCACACAAACAATGGATTATTTTATTTTAAACTGTTATTAGAATATCCACATCAAACTGTCCTCATAAGCCGAGTGCTGCTGGCTGTCACAACTGATGTAACCAATAACATGTAGAACATGCCATAAAGGTAGGGTTCCGACCGGAACACCCGGCGGAAAAGGGACCCTGGCATCTCCGGTCAGCAACACCGACCGGGCCATTAAAAGTCCGGTAGGCAGCAGAGGCCCCGGGGCTAAGGCAGGATCCCTGCCTGCTGTGGCTCCGCACGGCTCCTGGAAGCAGCCACCAGGCCCCTGCAGCCCCATCACACATGGGCGGCCAGGGAGGCTCCATGCACTGCCCCCGCCCTGAGTGCCAGCTCCGCAGCTCCCATTGGCCAGGAACCGTGACCAATGGGAGCTGTGGGGTGGGAGGTGAGAGTTCAAGGGCAGGGCGCGGAGCCTCTCTGGCCACCCATGCGCCTAGGGGCTGCAAGGACCCAGCAGCCGCTTCCTGGGAGCTGCGGTAAGTGCCGCCAGGACCCCATATCCCAACCCCCTCCTACACCCCACCCCCCTGCCCCAGCCCGGAGTCCCATCCTGCATCCAAATTCCCTCCCAGAGCCTGCACCCCCACACACCCCAACCCCCTGCCCCAGCCCTGAGCCCCTCTTGCACCCCAACCCCCTCATCCCCAGCCCCACCTCAGAGCTCATATCCCCAGCTGGAGCCTTCACCCCCCATACCCCAAACCCCAGCCCCAGCCTAGAGCCCTCTCCCGCACCCTGAACTCCTCCTTCCCCGCCCCACCCCAGAGTCTGCACCCCCAGCTGGAGCCCTAATCCCCCACCCCAGCCCGGAGCTCTTTCCAACACCCTGAACCCCTCATTTCTGCCCCCACACTCCCAGACCAGAGTCCACACCCTCCCATATCCCAACCTCCTGCCCCAGCCCGGTGAAAGTGAGTGAGGGTGGGGGAGAGTGAGCGATGGAGGGAGGGGGGATGGAGCGAGCAGGGGCAGGGCCTCGTAGAAGGGGTGGGCAGGGGCGGGGCGGGTGTTCAGTTTTGTGCGATTAGAAAGTTGGTAACTCTACATATAGGCCATTGATTCTCAAAATCTTGCACTGCCAGCAGTTGCCTTGTGGGGGTTATGAACTAGTCTCATTTCCTGCCTTTGATCTTCTATTGAAGTGTACTTGCTCAGTCACTTCCCAATGATCCTTCTCAGACAACAGAGTCTACCCATAATCCATTGTACCAACTCCCACGGTGCCTCCTTCCAATAGTTAATAATAGCTTTTACAAAGTGCTTTATGTTGGCCAAGCCCTTTAGAAATACAAACAGCCCTGTGAGGTAGATGAGTAATATCCCTGTTTTATAGCTGCAGAAACTAAGACAGGGAGATTAGGTGGCCTGGGCAAGGTCATGCAATGAATCTGCAACAGAGCCAGACTAGAGGCCAGATCCCAACTCCCAGTCCAGTGTCTAATCAACTAGCCCATGCTGTCTTTCTTTCTTTCTTTCTTTCTTGAAGCACTGCATGACCAGCACCTCCTGTCAAGCATCATATAAGGGAAAAGAATCATATCAGGACAATCAATTATGGGTTGCTTTGTGTGGTGGGATCAAGTTAGAAAACTTTGGCATTGGGAGTTTTAGCATAGCTAAGAGGAAATCTAGTGTGTGTGCATGGTGGAAGATGCTAAAAACTGTGACTTAAAGCGGCAGAAATTAAATCAGGTTAATTGACATGACTAAAAATACAACTCAAATGACATTAAAAGAAAAAAAATATTGTTCTTAAGGATGCAGACAATGTTACCAGGTACGTGATTTATAATAGGCATTTTGATCTCTACCACTAAGAGGATGTTAATGAGAAATGAATGTTAAATGTAATGTTAAAATTATCAAGAGCAATTAACAATAATAGTATCTGTAAGTCTCCATAGCAATTAGAGAATGAATCAGATTGCTGTAGCCTTGTGCATTCCTTCCCCCATCACACTCCTGAACCAAACACACACACACACCGTTAGCTGTTCTTAGAAGGCTTGCCAGTTTGTCGCTCACCTAATATTTGTTTGTTTTTTCTCTCCCCCTTTCCAAACAGTAACTGGACTCAGATCAGGCGCTGTGATCTGTAATCTAGCAGCCATTTTTCTGAACATAAGCAGCTTGCATTTAAAACTCTCCTGCTCATCCGTCTTCATTTGAAGACTGGGTTAAAAAATAAAATTAATGATTGCTATCAGAGAGAAGATGAGCAGCATCACCAGTGAAAAGTAGCACTGCCACATTTTTCCAAGGCTAACATTTTTCACTGGCTGGAAATGGCTGGATATACTTGTAAACATTATTAAAAATAATAACTTAATGTTTCCTTCCTGTGACTAGCTAGCATTAGCAAGGTATTTTCAATTAGCATTTCCTCCAAGCAATGTAGGTCTTTTACTTCATTTTATTTAAAAAGGGATTTGTTTTCTAATTTTTTTTACTTCTGCTGTTGTCAATACTAGAATTCAGTGAAATGACTGCGGCTTTTTCCTCCCATCACTTACAGTTTGTAAAACCACTGAATGGGAATGTATGTGTTTGATTTTATTTGCTTTAGCATAGCTGTCCAATGAAAGGAAAAGACATAAGTATGCATTTTAATATACTGTATAGTATTATGCAAGGCTTTAAAATACAAGTAAATAGCATCACACTCTTAAATCAAATCATTTTAGTTTTAGGGTAAAGAAACAAATCATAAAATCATAAAATAATATAGATGTTTTGTGCTTCTTTTTCTTAAAAATAAATGTATTATGAACAAAAAACTAACTAAAATCCTCAGACCAACAGTTAAAATCCCTATATAGAGCAGATTATTACATTTTGCAGTTCAAACAAGTCTTTCCTTAATGGACTAATCTTACTTCATTAAAGTGTGTATGTATGTGTGTTTGTGTATATATATATAATTTTTGAATGCTAAATAAGGCACACATTATTGTAAATGCAAAGTTGTATCATGGATTTGGCAGCCTTGAGGTAATAATTTCTTTCAATTTCAACACAAAGTTGTTGTATATTTCAAATCGATTGCATTGGTCAATTCAGTAGTCATTTAATCATATTAACATATAACTTGCATATTCCACATGATCTTACATCCTATCTAATCCTATCGAGTATATCAGGATGCAACACAATACAACAAGCTCTATATCACCATGCTCACTGATATGCTTTTTAAGTTTTAGCTTCATATATATATTTATTGTTTATAAACCAATGCAACTGATTATCTGTTTTCTTCTTCTTCCCTGCATTAAGCCCATCAAAGGGGGTCTGAATGAGTCCTCACCTTTCACACTGCTCTAGTCAATGCCATAACCTCTATCATACCACATGCTAACAGGTCTTCCTTTATGACATCCCACCACTTCTTCCTGGGTCGGCCTCTCTGTCTTTTTCTTTCATTCTAGATCTATTGGACCTTCTTACTCACACAGTTGACAGGACGGAGCTTTGCATGATTAAAACCTCTGAGCCTGTACCCTCTCATTTTTTCATTGATGAGTGTTACTTTGAGCATGTCTCTAACACACACATTCCTCACGTGGCCTTTCTTGCTTACACCATTCATCCATCTCAACATTTGCATTTCTGTGGAACAGATCATTTGCTGATGTTTCTACTTTGTTGCCCAACATTCAACACCATGCATTAAAACTGGATGGACCACTGTTTTATAGACTTTCCCTTTTAATCTTATTGGTATCTTCCTGTCACATACAACATACACCACTTATCTCTTTCCACTTGAGTCAGGTATTTATTATCTTAGCTCTAATTTCATCCTCCATTTCCCCATTTTCCTACATTCTGAAACCCAGATACTTGAAATGTTGCAGTTACCAATTACTTCTTTATACTGATATAAAATAGATTTTGAATCCATTTATTCATCAATTCCAGAAAAAAATCATATGCATCCCTTTTATTCACACATCTGGCATTAACAAACTTACTTTGCTGTTTAAGTACAGCATAGAAATGGCAGAGTTCTTAAATATTTCATGTATATCTGAACATTAAAACCTAGTGACCTATATAGTAGCTTACAACACTTACCAAAATGGGTCCTGATTCACCGAAGTTCTTAAGTATTTGCTGATGTCTCATTGACTTCTGATAGTGCCTAACATACCTATAACGAAATAGCCTCAGCTATTAAGAAATGTAAAGGCAACTTATCTATTCATCTTACAATTCTCTTTCATAACCCCCACCACAAGGATTAATGCCTTACTCTTATCCATGTAAAAAGCATGCCAAATCCAGCCTTTTATACAACTTAACATAACATGAGAAATCAGACTAAACAAATGTAATACAACAGTAATCTCTTCCCAATACACAATTTCTATAGAACCATAAATTAGACAAATATTTTTTAGCACAAAACTAGTATATGAACATATCCTAATTTTAACACAACTTCATAAAATCATGACCCTTCCATGGAAACGGCATTTTTGGTGTCATAGTAAACCATCACATTTATTATACAGAAAAAATTTCAGCCTTGATCCTGCGATTCATTATGTGTGGAAAGACTGCTGTACCCACATGGAGTCACACTGCGGTTAGTCAACAGTATGCCCAAATGTAATAAATTTCTGGAATCTGGGCCTCATTCAGTATGCAAATTGATGTACATAATGTACGTGACAAATTGTACAGTACCTAGCATGATGATACATAATGCATGTGACATTCCGTACAGTACCTCAGATTTAATCCAAGACTGGGACCCCCAGGTGCCATCAACATACAAATACGTATCAATAACTTTCTCAATTCCCTAAATGGGAAATACGCAGGCCTACTAAGTTTTCAAATGCAATATTTAGATATCAGATTAAACTAATATAGTTAAGGTTGTTTGGGGGCTGGTCAGCAAGAATGTTTCTGAATCTGTAGTTAGTTAGTATGGGACTGGATGAAATGGTGGCATTTCCTTAATATTTAGCTGTCACCACTCTCGGAGACGGTGTTAATGGAAAATATACTCCTGCAACCATAACAGCAAACAAATTTTGTTTGGAAAGAAGTATAAAATATGTGTGTGTGTGTGAATACTATATACACTTCCACACTTGCCACAGAAAGGAAACCATTATATGGCAAATGTCCAACTCTTCAAATTATTCCACTGGCAAATGCTAAAATGTCTGTCAACATCATGTAAACATGCTGGCAGGGATTTTTGAAGGAACAAAATGAAAGCTGCCATTTATTCTGTGCATGACACCATTTAAACGTTTTTCAAAACATTAGATGTGGCATTGCCATTTAAAGTTTTGAATCATTCATCAACATGACGTAAGCTGGGATGCATAACCTTATAAATTCAAACAGATCAATCCCAGAATTTCCTACTAAAAAGTAATCAAGAACCTCAAAGTAGGTAAAGGTGCTATAAACTATCACAGATAACTCAGTGATAAGATGGTGCTCCAAACAGTCACAGTCAAATGGGGCTTAGTCTTGCAGTACCAAAGGCACAGCTAAGCCAGAACAATTAGTATTTTTCTAGGATGGCGTTGGCATTTAATCAAGTGGCCTCTTAGCTACCGGGACTTGTTTGCAAACCTACATCAGTTCAGAGGTTGATACTCCTGGTGCAGTTTCTTGTAAACAGCAGCAGTACATCAGAAATGCTGCAAGTCAGGTCTCAGAGCTCATCCTAGGCCAACCAGTGAACAAGCAAACAGGCAAAGAGTACTCTCAGTTCTCAGAAGAGATGTCTTGCTCAGGTCATGGTGGAGTTATATCAGCCAGAATCAGACACTTGTCATCTTGCATTGTGTCTAATTTGTGGACACATTAAAAGCTTTCAGTTCCCGGTCTCAGATTTCATACACAACACACTTGAGTTTTGAAATTTAAGTAAAAACTCAAGAAAGAAATAATATGATTTAAAAAATTCCTTTGAACACATCCTGCTGATCCTAATGATTTGTTGGGCACTTCAGTGTTTGTTGTGTGACAAGTTGGACTTTGGACAAGGTCAGCTCTTGAATCTTGATTATGTTTTTTTTTCCCTTGAGCCAGAAGACATTGATTTGTACATCTAGTTTACCTTGTTTTCTTAGCCATTTGTGACACAGTACAACAGTTCCCATCGAAAAAAGTGTCATGTAAATAAATTACAACTTCGGACGTATACATTAAATAATTTTATAAATGAACTTTAAAAATGAAAGAATAAAAAATGCCAGTCCCAGCTTCTATGGCTGTAGTGATTATTCTGATCATGTTGTCATGTGTAATGAAGCACAGTCCCATCATTAATCAAAAGAACCAATCAGATAACTAATTTAGGCAATATTCTTTACCACAGGACATGTCGGTCAGTAAAAATGCATTAAAATAGCAAACGATCAATAGTAGACACTAGGGACTGTGTTTACTAACCAGTCTTAAACTTTAGGGTATTATTTTCTCAGTCATATTGGGCATCTGTTTTTAAAAGATAAAGGAAAACTTCAGATAAATGCCATGATTTTATTTTTAGTTAACAATGTACATTAGAAGTGCCTGTTATAAATGTATAAATTATTATGTTATTCAGTGATTTATAAAAAGTGGGCTTCTAAAACTCAGTAAAATATCTAAAAGTACAATATAACTAGGCTGGATTGACACACTGGACATGAAATGGTTAGCAATACAAGATTGTAAAGCTTGTGTGTGCTTTGGAGAGAGGTAAATAGTGGTGTCCCCCGGGGTCCTGTATTGGGACCAGTCCTATTCCACATATTCATAAATGATCAGGAAAAAGGGATAAACAGTGAGGTGGCAAAACTTGGAGATGTTACAAAACTACTCAAGATAGTTAAGTCCCAAGCAGTCTGCGAAGAGCTACAAAAGAATCTCACAAAACTGGGTGACTGGGCAACAAAACGGCAGATGAAATGCATATTAAAAGGACCTTTTTGCTGGCACCAAAACGCAATTTTTTTGGCTTGGCTATTTTTATAATGAGAGTTTCCTAAAATTATTCCAATCATTGGAAAGCATGTCTTAGGTGTAAAATTTCACTATTCATTTTAATCCTTTTGAAAAGTAAAACTAAGAGAGAGAACATACATTAGAGCAGTCTGTAGTATAAAGAAAACATGTTCTACTACCATCCACATAGCACCTCTCCTACAGATGTGCATCACAGATGTGCTTTTGTACTTGAAAGAGTAGTCATTTCAAGTTGCTCCACTGTCAGAATAGAGAACAATCATCAGACCCTCTGATATTAATATAAAGTATGAAAACGCAATAGATTACTGCGCTTAAGTTTTCTCAGCAACTAACCAAAATCATGGTGAGCCAGATTTTCAAACTGTTCTGTGGAATACGCATGTGGAGAGAAAGCTAAAATACATATGCTGAGATGGTCAAGCATACAGTGATTTAGGCAGACACAGTGCATTTAAACCGTGCATTTGGGTATATGACACCTAATTTCTACGTGTTCTCTGAGGTACTCATCACCTCTGAAAATCAGAGCCATGAACATTATCCCAAAGTAAAAGATGGGGCTATAATATAGCTATGCATTGTTTATCTTCAATCAAAGTTGCATGGACAGCTACGATTATGCTCAGGCAAAAGGGATCAGCTACCAAAGCGGCTCCTCTCTTTAAGTGCCACCACAGCAGTTGAGATTGGTGGGGTGTTCTAACAGCCTCTAGATTTGGGCATGTGAAGGTTGGTGGCAGGGAGTTTTCTAGACTTACCTCATGTGCCCTCCCCTTGCTCTGGTGAGGATCTGTGGGAGAGGAGGGAAGTGCCAGATGACCTATTAAGTCTTTGCCACTAATGTTTTCTATAATTAAGTTCAATCATTTGAAATAATAAACTTTGTAGAGAAAAAAACTCAAGCCAGGAGTTATCTTATTCCAAAATGGTAAAATGCAATTCACAGATTAACAATCTTGGACAATCATGTGGAACTATGACCCCTTAAAAATGTACGGCCATGGAGTTGGAACTGTGTCTGGCTACTGGTGTTATCAAATGAAGCACACACACAAAATATAAAACTATTTCTCCCTCCCCAAATGGAAAGGAAATGTCCCAAGGACTTTCTCTTATAGAGCCAGAACCAAAGCCCTTTGAAGTCAACGGAAAGATTCCCAATGATTACCCCGGGCTTTAGAGGCCCATGATACACAGGAATATCCAGAATACCACAATCTGAAGATAAAAGCAATAAGAGAGTGTGTGTGGAGGGGTATGTTTGCTCTTACTTTGTTCATTTAAACGAAAAAAAAAACACCATGCATTTTTTAGAAATCCTCCTCCACAGATACTTGGCTATTTACTGACATGGGAATTCAAACCATAGCTAGGGTTCCTTTGAACCTGCTTTGAAGTTCTGGTTCAGCAAAGCACATAAGCAAATGAGAATTCTCGCTGATTTCAAATGAGACTACTCACACGCTTAACATTAAGCACATGCTTATGTGCTTGCTTGATTTAGGCCTGAGCCATTTGCTACAAGAGCAAACAAAAGAGTAATACAGTAGTCTAAAATACACCTAGTAATATTTATTTTCAGAGGAATGGGAAAGCAGATCAGAGGTATTTTGGCATGCTTGGGAGCCTTGTGTTTGTCAAGTATTCTCCTGGTTTTTTATTTTTACTAGATACTATTTGTGTATATTTTTCTCAAAAACACAGGAGCTTATTTTACTGTATGTAATTCAATTACTTTCTTTTACCCAGTAAAATAAGCTCATTCAAATAAAATCAGGATTCCTTTCCTTTTTTGGCTTGGATACAGCATCTTTTGTACCCAGCTAAGCAATCTTCCCAGTGTTTGGCAATGATCCTGCATAGAAGGGCAGGATTTAGAACAGATGCAGGCTTCTCCATGTGGAGGTGCCACCAAGTTCTCTTATGATCAGTAAGATGCATAATTAAGTATGACAGAATATAGATTTCCAACTGAAAATCACTTCTAATGGGGGAAGCCACTTGCTTCATTACTGAGGACCCCCACTTCAATTAAAGATAGGCCAAAGCCTCAATGCTAGGATGTTAACCTTGTGACTTCTGATATACACGTCAGCTGGTTTTAGTACCTGAGACTCTCAATCCAGTTGTAATTACATCAGTCACATTGCAAGAGAAACAGCCATTAAAATCATGCAAAAATTAAAAACAAAGAAAAAAAAAGATCTGATCAGAAAGCAGTTACTAACGCGGTACAACATCTCATGTATACATGCTCATTTCTGTGTGCAATTGCAGGCATTATGTATGTGCAAATTAAGCACACAAGTCTTTGTTGCATGTTACACTCCCCCTCCCACAGCACTGGAGGTTTAGAAAATCAGATCCTTACAATTTGGCCATTGAGCAGGTTTTTAAAAATTAATGGAGTATTTTCATCTCTTATAGCTATGAAGTCTGATCCATAGCCCATTAAAGTAAATAGAAGTTTTTCCATTAACTTAAACGGACTTTGAATAAGGCTTATATGTTGGTTGTTGTAATACATTGTATACTATGTATGCTCAAAAGCATTAACAATGAAAAGATCTTTTCTCAATTTTACTGAGCCATAAATATTCCTTTAAAATCAACATTAAAAAGGGATATTGTCAAATACTTTTTGGTAGTTTCAATTTTTTGTTTTTACTGTCTGTGATTTGCAAGACCCTCTGACGCTCAAAAATAAATATCCCTCCATCTTCTAGTTTAGAAGACAATGACCTTCTTTCTTCTGTTTTAAATGTATCCCAAACCAATATGTCGCTCTCTGCAAGTTCTTGGTTATACAGTATCCTTGTAATGGGTTCACTCTATCGCAAATGAAATGTTGAAAAATATTGAAATTTATCCCCAAATTTGTTCTGCTTGAAAAGCAATGGGGACAAACCCATCTTAAATCCTGCTGGCCCTCAGTCATGTTCCATGCTGGAAAAAGAGGATTATAAGCTCTGCCATCATTTATAGCAGAGGTCGGCAACCTTTGGCATGCAGCTCACCAGGGAAAGCCCCTGGTGGGCCGGACCGGTTTGTTTACCTGCCACGTCCACAGGTTCGGCTGATCGCGAATCCCACTGGCCGCAGTTCGCCGCTCCAGGCCAATGGGGGCTGCGGGAAGCGGCGCAGGCCAAGAGATGTGCTGGCTTCCCGCCACCCTCATTGGCATGGAGCAGCGAACCATGCCCAGTGGGAGCCGTGATCGGCCGAACTTGCGGACACGGCAGGTAAACAAACCATCCCGGCCCGCCAGGGTGCTTACCCTGGCAAGCCACTTGCCAAAGGTTGCCGACCCCTGATTTATAGCAAGGATTCCGAAATGGAAATATTTATGAACTACATATACCCAGCATTCTGTAAGGTTATCATCAAACTGCATTGCATCTTAAGCAGGGTAGATTAAAGTGCAAACAAACTGTTAGCATGTGTCAGCAAGGTCCACATGGACAGTTTGTTCACGGCAGGCCAGTGCAGGGTAGATTCAAACACCAGCTTGCTGTGAACTAATTGTTCCTGTAGACAAGTGCTTATTAACTATGGGCTCCAACAGAAAGAAAAATGGTCCAGAAGAAACAGATGTTCCCTGCAAGTTGCTTTTGCCATCCTATACACCTTTTAAATAATATTCAAATTCAGTTTGGCACTTATCCTAATATTTCCCCCCATTTTTAATGCTTTTGTAGGGAAATTGGTCTCTTATCTCACTGCTATAAATTTAATAGTAATACTAGGCTACATGACTCACATTAAATCTAAGAAACTGAGACCATGATAATAGTACGTAGTTTTATGTTAATACCCTACTAACATTCTTGCCCTGCATGCAATCTCTTCCTTGCATTAATACTCTGCTCAATGTAGATTAGTCAGTGACATTCTGTAGGTTTTCAAATAGTATGTCTGTTGCACTTTACTAGAGATTTTACACCTGAATGTGGACTTATCTGACAGTTTCTTGTCCAACATGATACTATAGTGAACTCTTTTGGATTCTGAGATGTAGACAAGAGGACACATCCTTGACTGTTGTAAACTGGCCTATGTCCCACTGAAGCCAATAGAGTTAGAGCAATTTACACCAGATGATGATCTGGCCCAATGTAAATTAACATGCTAATTTTCAGTGCAAATGCATGTTGGAGTAAATGGAGTAACAAAAGGAAGAGTAGATGAACCTTAGAAGAATTCTAAAATATATCTGCACCACTAGTAAATATATAAAATGAAGTTTGATAGAAAGATATCAACCATAACACCTTATCTCTTACATGTAAATGTCTGTATGTATATATATAATATTATAGTTTAATAACTCTGCTCTAACTACAAATTAATTCAAATTTTGTTCTTGCATTAAAAATGAACTCTATTTTATGTTGATCATTAACTCAGAATATTTCACACTAGAGATTTGTCATATTAAGGAGAACTGAAACCACTTATATCAATTAATTGTATTACGCATAATCTCTACATAGATTACCCAAATAATTTAGATTCCGTAAGGAAATATTAAATACGGATATTTGTAATGAGTCATGACCCAAACTCCTATCTAAATAATACATTGGAACAGGAGATGGGATGAAAGGAAAAGAGGTGTTAACTGATAAGTAGCACCACTTACCCATGAGCATAATAAAAATAAAGGTAAAAGCCATTAAATAATTAAAAGAAAAAAGCTATCTACTCTAAGTTACTCTGGCAAGAGCACAAGAACCCAGGAGACTATGAGAATGAACATTCCCTAGAGCCCATGGAGCCAAGAAGCCATCAGGGCATGTTGAAGCAAGTGCCAGAAGGTGAGAGGCAATGCAACAAACACTAACATGTTTGGAACTAGACCTCTACCTCAATATAATGCTGTCCTCAGGGGCCAAAAAATTCTTACTGCGTTATAGGTGAAACCGCGTTATATCGAACTTGCTTTGATCCACTGGAGTGTACAGCCCCGCCCCCCGGAGTGCTGCTTTACCGCGTTATATCCGAATTTGTGTTATATCGAGTCGCATTATATTGGGGTACAGGTGTATTATCCAAAATCATATTCAAAGGAGAAAGTTTACTATTATATCCTCTACCCTGATAACAGTGGATAACAAGCACATCATCAGAAAAGTGCAGGGGACAGGATAGGCAATGCTGGATTAGGGAAGCAAACAAACTGGATGGGTGTATGAATTCAGACTGCCAGGTAATTGTGCAGTAGTAAGTAAGTTACACCTGTGGGCATGGGTCTATTAAGAGTTATAAGGGAAACAATTTGGAAAAGTGATGACAGCTGGTGTCATCTGGAACCTGCCATCTCATTTCCTATTATATTACACTGGGACAGGATTTTCTGTTCCTGAATCAGATGAGGGATTATTAGGAGAATGACCAAGCCAGAGGTGGTCAAATATGAAAAAAAATAATTCATAAATATTTACGCATATTTTCTACTGAAATCTGCTTCATCCAAATTCACAGGAAAAAAGGCTAAATTCACTGGACACATGATTCATTGTGAATTATTCACTCAGCTCTAGTAGCAGCAGTAGCAACACTGAGCTGAAGCAAGAACAGTGGCTGAAGTTGCATAAACTGTTTCACTTCGATGACACAGACTTTTCTCAGCTAGGAGACAAAGTCCATTGGTTTTGAAGCAGATCCATCAACTGAGATAGCAGCAAGATCCCGGCTCTACTGAGCTGCCAGAAGTCAACACATCCAACAAAACGTCTTGGGACAGCATTCTCACAATTGACTAAGAGGACAGAGTGGCCCAAATTCTGGTCTCAGCTACATCTATTCAACCCAAGTCTGCACAGGGGTGTTAGTGCATGATGTGATAGTCACCACATCTGCCTTTGTTGGGCTGTTGAAAAACCTATGGATAAGTTTGCATGGTGGTCACTTAAGTGTGCATGCCTGCAGAATGTCAGAACATGGAGTTTTAACTGTGCACATTTGCAGGGGGGAAACAGACCTTTCCCCATTTTAGGGGTGGTTTCCCTTGTAGAGTTCTGGCACTGGGCAATGTTCTTGTTTGCATCCATATCTCCAGTAGGTTGTAATTAAATATTCAGTGGCCAGAGAAAGAGCCCAGAAGTTAGGGCATGCACCTGGGATGCGGGAGCCCAAATTTCAAGTTCCTGTTCCAGTGACCATTTCATTATTTATATAACATGAAACAACTTCAACAGGAGAGATCGAGAAAGCTCTATCTCAGAAAACCCTGTAACTCAGTGATTAGGCCTCTCACCTGCAATGTGGGTGAGCTAAGTACAAGTCCTAGCTCAACATCAGGTAGGGAGGGTGGAATTTAACCTGGGTCTCCCACATCATGGATGAATTCTCTCACCACTGAGTTAAAGGTTAATGAGGGGGCAGCAGCATCTCCTCCTCCTGTGCTGTTTTGCATGAGACCCAAGTTGGTAGGAGGCCTCGGGAAACACTTACTGGATCAGACCTTGCAGGCCAGATAGACAGGGAAATGCCTAGTTTGAATATATTGCCAAGGATTAGGTGTGGGATAGGTGTCTGGGTGTCATAATTTAGGTGGCAGTGTGCATGCTTACCTACAGAAGTTAGGTGCTTAGCGGACTATATGGCAGAAATGTAGGCACCTATAGGGTTAGGCAGCGCTTTACAGATCTACATTTTGGATTTAGGCACCTCAAATGGCAGTTAGGTATCTAAATCCCTTTATGGAACTAGGCCAGGGCCTACCTGCAGGGATCTGTGAACATAACCACGGCTCATTTTGCAGGCACATAACCCCCACTTTTCAGGATTCCATCTTATGCATCTTTAGGGGTGAATTCAGGCTGTGTCCGCATCAACTTTAGTCAGAATCAGCTCTGAAACTTTTACAGTCCTGTCTGAGATATAAAAAATAAAGGGGAGTGCAATATTGCCATGGAGGGGGAAGGACAGATGGTAACGATATTATACAAGAAGAATTTGAAAAGGGACTAGGTTAAATGGGTTATTCTCAGTATTAGCAGCATTAGAGAAATATTTCATATCACATGTCTGAAACAATGACCCTAAGGAAATGGTGAAAGCCCAATACACTTGGATAATTTTTTCTGAATAAAAATGTTTTTCATTAACAATGGCCTTTCTTGAATGATTTTTGAAAAAATATTGTCAAGTTATTTTTGTGAAAGATTGTGGCTTTCTATTTGTTTTTTTAATAAAATATGTAATCATAATGTTGATAGAAATTTTTTTGGTAAATGAAAAATTTCAAACAACTATCTCAATAATATTTGCACTAAAAATATAGAACAAAAAAACCCTAAAAAGTTGCAAATTTGAAACCACAAGAAATGGGTCTGTGTTGAACACTTTAAAATGAAAATAACTTTAAGATTACCAGTTTTTGGGGAAGAAAAACAGTTTTCAGTATTTGACTAGTTTTATCTAGGTCTTGTCCAACATTTTCCATTTATACATCTCAAAGTGCTTTGTGAAGGCCAATAAGTATCACTGAAACTGAGACACAGGGTTGTGAAGTAACGTGTCCAAGGTCACACAGGAATAGAACCAAACTCTCTTGACTCCTATCCACATTTCCTCCTGAATAAATTTGGTTATTTCAAGCAGGACAGGACAAAGTAATGGAAAAAACAGTAGAAACAACAATGTTTAACTAGGTGACTAGATGTCCTGATTTTATAGGGACAGTCCAGATTCGGGGCTTTTTCTTATGTAGACGCCTATTACTCCCCATTCCCTGTCCCGATTTTTCACACTTGCTATCTGGTCACCCTAAATTTTTTAACAGACAGTGAGAGGGGGTGGAGTAGCTGATCTAACAGGGCTTTTTTTTCCCTCTCTAGATGTGATGATTCTACAAAACACTTCAGGTTAAATTCATTGAGATTTTTCTGGAAAAGTTCCACGGGCCTTGTTTTTGTAAAATAAGGCAAGTTTGAGACTGTAAGAGGATAAATACCCAGAGAGAGAGAGAATAACTGCTTCCTCAGAAAAGACAGACTACTAAAACTTAATGCAATTATTTGATAACCAATGTAATTCATATCTTTATGCATTTGACATATAAAGTGTATGTATTGCAGTGTTTCTCAAACTGGGGTCGCCACTTGTGTAGGGAAAGCCCCTGGCAGGCCAGGCCAGTTTGTTTACCTGCCCCGTCAGTGGGTCCGGCCAATCGCGGCTCCCTCTGGCTGCAGTTCGCTGCTCCAGGCCAATGGGAGCTGCTGGAAGTGGCGGTCAGTAAGTCCCTCAGCCTGCGCCGCTTCCAGCAGCCCCCATTGGCTTGCAGTGGCAAATCGCGGCCAGTGGGAGCCACGATCGGCCAGACCTGTGGACGGGGCAGGTAAACAAACCGGTCCAGCCCGCCAGCCCAGTGGTGACCCCAGTTTGAGAAACTCTGATGTACTATATACCAAAACCATGCCAAGTCTTTACAACATTAAAAAAGTATCATTTTCTTCATTGCAAGTGAATGCAAAACTCCAGCTGCAGCCCTTTCATTTTGAAATTAGAGAATAACCCTTAAATATTTAAAAATTCTGCTTGGAGTATTTAATACTATCCTACATCTAGATCTTGTTATTCAGAGCCAAAGAGGAAATTTGTTAACAAACTTCCTATTTTCATTCTAATGTTGCAATCTCTAAATGACTGTATATTTTACATGTACATTAGCAAAACAAGCTCTAATCTCACTCACCTACAGCAGGATAAAGATCACTCTCCATAAGACACTCACCGAAGGGAGTTAGTTATGTTATATACCTATTTATGTTTAGTTTGTACCACTAGCAAAAACATTGATCTTGCGGCTGAATGAAGCCCAGCAACATAGAGGGTCCTGATACCCAGCAACTCAGCTGTGAGTGTGGCTTGGGGGAAGGGTCTTAAAGTGATAGCACATGAAGTAAGACATTAAACAGAGTGTTGTAGTATGTGCACTCTGGTCACCAAGTGCAATCAGATGAATCATAAAAAAGGACAAAAATAATATTAAGTGATAGACCTAATTTTAATTAGGATAAAGCATCTGTCCAGGAATAAACATGAAACCATAGACAACTTCTCTTGGGTTGGCAGAGGATAGATGGGTTTCTTAAGCAAAAGGGCTGACTGAGAAGAATTATGGACAGATAACTAAATGAAGTATGGATAAGACTAAGTTTTACTTTTCTTCCCCTTTATTGTAAAGCATGAAACTTTATTGTTTATCACTCTCCTTTCTGAAAACATTCAAGTTATCTTTAACAATGTAAAATCCATAGCCACCTAGGATTCTGTGATTACTCGGAATATCATAACAGAAAGTATATAGAGGTTCTTGTCATTTGAGCTAAAGGAGAATTTCCATGAGGTGTTAGCAATATAGGGCCCATGACAAACAAGCGAACAGTTCAGACTAACCAGTAAAGAGCATTGGTACGCGAGCACACTAATCATACATGCTTGTAACGTTCTTTATAATATGACAGACGCTATAGAAATAATAATTGTATCATAACTTACTTATTTTCACGTGTTATTAGAAAACTAAAGTAACTGGAAATGAGACGTTTCCTGCCCATTATCTTGCAGTTTTAGTCTTCATCTCAGCATTTCAAGAGTTCAAAATATTTAACGGTCCCATGTTACCATGTGCTATAACTTGCAATGTTAGTCACTCCCATTGGAATTTCCTAAGACTGTTCAAGATATACAACAATTGCAGTTAAATATATTGGACCCAATTCTTCTCTTGCAATGGTGCTAATAATAAGTAAGATTTATTCATAATTAACAATGATGTCAATGAGTCCCACCCTTGGGTCTGTTGGAGTGACTTTGCCACATTCTTCTCTTGCAAAGTGGTTCTAAGCCTGGCCTTCATAGTGTGATCTTTACCTGCTGTTATACACTAGCTTTAAGTATACCTATGTATCATGTCTGTAAGCTCACATTCACATATCACAGCACCTCCACTGTCAATATTTAAATGACAAAATGTATAACAATTTGAGAATAACAGGCTACTAATGCTACAGATATAACCAATGTATGGATGAAACTCTGTTGGAAGGAAGGTGCTTTGAATGGAGTAGCATCTCCTCACTCTTTTCAGAATGGAATCTCTTTGATACTTCGGTTTTAGTCAAGTCTGGACATCATGCAGCTCAGATGTTGTACAGAGTCATGCAAAATATTTGCATTGACCCACTTGAACTGGGCCTGGGATGTGAGGTTTGAACATTTCCAAACTTCAGCCCATGCTTGTGAAAGTTAGCAAAGGGTGGACTGAGATTGTTTGCACAGCTGATAAGTTGGCAAACCCACCCACACCCCAGTTGGCCTCCCTAGCTCTTCCCCATCAATTTCTACGCCTGTACCCAAGGCATATTAGGTAAGCAATAAGGAGAAGCACTATGTCTTATTGTTTCTGGAGGGGATATCTATAGGGGTTTCATATTTCCCTTCAAGGTGCAAGTGCATTTGAACATAGATCTGCTAGCAAGCAAATAGGGTTGATTTGCTTCTAGCTCTGCAAGCCAAACGGCTGGGTTCAGTTCATGGACAGCATTATGAAATGAATCAATCAGGGTTCACACCGCTCCTAATAACATGAACTCAGCTGATTCATCAAGTGGCTTGCATTTGTCCAATAGTGTTTAGTGCATTATTGCAAATTTGGAGTCTGATTCTCTTCTCATTTCTACCAATATAAATCAGGCAGAACTAAACTGGTGTCCAACTATGTAAAAAAAAAAAAAAAAGCAGAATCAAACCTCTGGACTTTTTCTTCTCCTTCAATCTTTTCTTTCAGACAAATGGATAAAATTAGAAACGAACAGATAATACTGATATTAATTCAACCAGTTTCTTTGTTTACTCTCTGCCACCTACTTTGTCTAGTGCTTTTTTTCAAGTAATACATCTAACTCCTCTTTTCCACCCACTCTGCACTTTAACTGACATTTGACTAACAAATAAACTCACTCCTAATAAGAAAACTATTGTTTAAATAAGCGGCAATACTTTAAATTAAGTGCTTTAAATACACCTAATTATGTATTTAATCTAGACGTATCAGGACATGCATTGTATGCTAATTAAATACAATTAGATTGCTTAAATGGTATTTATCAAGGTTTAAAAACTATGTAGAAAATAAGTATTTGTTACATTATTTAATTTACCTACCAGTAAATTTAAGTATACCTCGTTGAGTTAAGCAGTGGTATTACATATGTTGTATTAATATGTCAATGTACATCATCTGTAGCAGCAAATGGTTTATATAGAATATTATTTTTCACAATTGGGCATCACTTTAAATAGCAATGTCAATGAAGGGCTCTAAGACCCTTGCACCCAGGAATGCATGCTCTGCTTCAAACATAAACAGGGCTTGGCTCAGATCCTCAGCAGTTTATGTCACCTACTTGCAACTGCTACACAGAGGCATCACCACCTGCAACAGAGGTGGCTATGACAATGCTTCAGATATAGCTTCCCATGTTGTATTTCTATCAGCCCTGCCTACCCCTACTTCAGCTTTGTTGGAAGAAGCTGGAGCAGGAGCCTTCCATAGCCAACTATTTCACAGCTAACCCTGACTCTGTTCCTCTTTAGCTAAATGATAACTGAGGTGAACAAGCAGAGCTGCTTGGGGTACAATCTGCCACCACTTCTCAGGCCATCTGCCCTTCTCAGTTCCTTCCCCAACCCTCAACCAGCAACAGAAGATCAACACTAGGTACAGCAAGGGCACAGAGTGTCTGTAGGGTCCCTTGACTGCCCTTTCCCTCAAAGGAAGATTTGCTGGCCTGACACAAAGGCTTGCAGTCCCAAGGACCCATCCAGGGTTATCTGGGTAGGAGCATCTTCCCCACTCCAGCCTTCCTCACTGCCTCACCAGCTCAGGTAACATGACATGAGCTCTTCACCAATAAGCTTTAGGCTCCATCGCTTACAGACACCAGGGCTTCTGACTCTCTAGAATAGGTGGGGTACTCCTCTGAAGAAGATCCTAACCCCAGCAAATAAACCAAAACAAAATGTGCACCAGAGTACTATGTTAGGAATCCAGCAAGCTCTGCCTTCAAGGTCATCCTGCCTTTTTCATTGGGGCCTAAAACTTTGACAGCCTCAATACTCTCAATTTAGGCCAACCATCTCTACAATTTTTAATGTCTGAGAAAATTATTCCTAACATCAAAGAAATAGACTGGAAGCTGGGGAAACAGGATCTTGTGATGCACACAGGTGACTGGAAAGTGGTTGACAGAGTGAGGCCCCCTATACTAGGCTATCATGAAGTGGAACTAAAGACCAGCAAGTACAGAACACTGACTGAAACTCTGCTTGGAGAGAGACTCCTTGTTTTGCCAAGTGTGCCAAGCTGTCTCTCTTTACTATGGGCCAAACATACTGTTGTATACCTGATGCCAGGGTAGACGAAGTATCCCAAATAGCAAGTATGCATGTTTCAGCACCCTTTCTTCTGATGTCATTACTGAATGGGACTCCCAGTTGTGAAAAGTAATATGTCATTGTTCTCCAGAAGTAGCTGTTTTTCAAATCAAAGGTGATGTGTTTTGCTAATAAAATAAACAGTGAATTAAAATCTGTCTGTTGAAGTCAGCATGTACAGAATACATGACCATTGCATAGTTTCAAAACCACAATACTTTAACAGTAATATTATTGTAATAGTAAATATACCAAGGCATCTGGGATGAAGACTTCACTCCTCTGCCACAATGGAAGTTTCTACAGTAAGGAAGGGGAAACAATGCTTTCTTGGGGGAGGGGCAGTCTGAGACTGTGGAATGAACTCCCCCAGGAATTTAGGACCATTACAAACCTCACCACCTTCCATTCTAAGTGCAAGGCATATTTCTCTGACCTTGCCTTTGCTAACATAAACATATAGTGATATGTGTGTATAAAATAAAAATGCCAAAACACACTCCACTGCACACACTTTTCCCCCTGGGAAGAGAATGAGAGAACAACCACATGACAGATGTTAATGACGTTGCTTAATGCACTGCTGGAAGGTGTTCAGATATTACATTGATGAGCGCAGTGTAAGAACCTATAGAATAGAACCTACATAGTTCGTTAGCCTCATTTAAAAAAAAAAATCAACAATTGAGTGCCAAACATTGCACTCACTTGTACCAATGAAATCCAGATGAAAGGCATTGTCTTCTGTGAGGTTATTGCAGATTTACAGTGCTATAACTAAAGACAGAATTTGGCCCTGTGATTTAATTAACATTTTAAATCAAATCCAGATTTGAAAAAGTTCCAAAATTTCAAATGATCATAAATACCATTGGTCTACAATATTAGACGAGGACATTTTTGTACATTCTTTGCTTTAAAGCTGTGTATTTTTCTTATCAAGGAATAATTACTGTTATGCTTGAAATGATCATCCTCACATTCTTCGGCGAAGTTAAATGACTGCTGAATGTTACATTTTTCCTTTGATCAGGGATTCAAAACAATTTCTAACAAAACATAGGGAGCACTAGGGATTTGGAGAGGTTATGTCATTAAAGGCTTCTGTGCTCATTCCACTTATATGCTTGTTCTAGGGAATCGTTATTTTCAGTAATAAATAATGTTTTGAAACAAACAGGTGATTTCTATAAGAAGAATTGACAGTATTTTTTTAAGGCAGTGGTTTCTGTAGAAACCTTTCCTCTCTTTGTCCTCTCCTATCTGCAGGGTATTGACAGCTCTGACAAGACTTTGATTATCTAGTCAGCAGGAGTCTGAGACTTGTCACTTGTCAGGTGTGAGCCGACAGTCATGCAGCTGATGAAACAATTGAAAGGAGATAGGCTGAGCACCAGGAGGATCAGGGTCATCAAGCCCAAAATGTACAGCTGTCTAGTGAGGGGAATGGCTTACACCCTTCTTAATGACTCAAATAAGGCAGGAGAGGGAGGCAGGGAGGAGCTAGATAAATACAAACACACCAAGGGTGGGGATGGTGGAAAAGCTCCAGTTGTCAACATCTGTTTCTTCCACTTGGCTGCACAGTTAGGGTCAGATCCTGAAAAGGGCTGAGCACCTGCAACTCCAGTTGAAGTCAATGTAAGCTGCAAGTGTTCTTCTCTCCAGCTTTGGCTCTTAGTTATTACAGAAGTGTAAATGTGATGATGCCACTCAGTAGTAAAGTCCTTCAGCACCCAGTCTGTTCTCTAATGCAATTCTCCATCTCCCCCCCACCATCTCTGACCCACAGAGGAGCTGGATTATTTTCAGCTACATCTTAAAGCTGATATTGAATGGCAAGCCCATTCAAAACAAGAATGAGGAGGATATGGAGGGGGAGAGAGAGAGAATGATTCAGACGAACACCTCATTGAACAACCAGGTTCATCAGTGCAAGGTTTCTATTGGGTTTTCAAGCTGAGATCTCAACTGTAACACCACATAATTTATTCCCGGTATTAAGGGAGAAAAATTCACTAACCAACATGAGTGAAAGGTCAGCACAGTGGCTTCATACACACTGGGAGAATTAATGCCAACCCAGACCGCTTCCAAGGGACCCTGGTTCAACAGCCTCCAACATTAGATAGAAATTTCAGCTGTGATAAGTGGCTTCCTTAGTCAATATGCTAAGTAAGAGGCCTGTTTAGCAGTATTTTCTAGCTACGCATGATACAGATTTAGTGTACTGGCAATGCTGATGACATGCCTAATAATCTACACTTCAGAACTATGCTCCTCACCACAAACCCCCAAAGGGAAACATTTTATCCTCAAACACAGGCACATGACAGTGGGATCTGTGAATGTACATCACAAGCACAGCACATTTAGTATGCCATACACACAGCTTAGATAATGTATATAATAATATTTCATGGGAAGGCTTACGCAAAAAAGGCAATATATAATAGTATTCATCAGTTGGCAATTGGCAGGGCTATTAACAAAATGCTTTGTAATAAATCTCCATAATCCATAACTAATATCCTCACTGTATATATCTTATACAACTAGTGGGTCAGTAGATAGGAGCTTACCCTAAGAACATTTCACATAAAACTGGATTAGTAAAATACGCTGTACACTTGAAGATCATTCAGGAACTTCAGCTAGAGGAAAAACCAGGTGTTTCATTTACTCAGTGATGATTCTCACAGAGCACACTATGCCTGTTTTCTGTGATCTGCACTAGTTATCTGCATCTATTGGGGCGCCATTCAAGGTGTGCTCCTTAAGCGTTAGCAGCCAGAAGAGTGCAATCATGCAAATTAGCCAGGCACTGACAGCCACTTTTTAAATTAAATTATAATATATGTTATAATACAAATTTAATTAGTGGCAGAAAAAGAGATCTAGAGGCTCTAGGACAAATTCTGCTGTCAGTTATACCTGTGTAAATAAGGATTAACTACTGATTTCAACAGTGTTACTCCAGCTTTATACTGGTGAACCGTAACTGACAACAGAATTTGACCTTCTATCACACAGTCTTTTAAATCATGAGCTGCATGTATTTGTTTACCTGAGCTGCAAACAAGCCCCTCTAAGTTCAGGAGTTTGCTGCTGTTCCCATAAGATTGGTTATCGATGTTCATTAAACCTTTGGGATACTTGGACATATGTAGAAGATAAGCATGGATTAACTATGTCTGACTGTGCATATCAATTAGGGAAAAATTAATATTACACTAAGATAAGATGGTAATGAAAACCCAGAAAGCCCGGACATGCAGAATCATAGACGGAGATCAGGGTGAATTAGTATATGACACACATTATAGGATACAATGCCACAATCAAAGAGAAGGGTCTTAAACCAAGGAGAGATAAGAAAAGAAAAAGGGGGGAGGGGAGCTATAATATGCAGTATAAAATGCAGAGGGAAGTTTGTGGGAGTTAATTGGAAAATAACTTTAAAAGTTAACTTTTGCATAACTATCTGTGTATTGTCACAAACCACAAGACAGCTTAGTACAAAACAGCTCCGTGAATATCTGCTTAAAATGTCTGGTACATTGAACATTTCTGGCACAAACTATCAGACCATGTTACCATGTATGGGTCTGGATCTGTATGTGGGGCATTTTTTGTTGAGGATTTCAAAACACTTTCTAAAGGATAAGTAATTAATGGGAGTTACATATGTGAATGAGGGAATATCACAAACTGCTGTACAACCAAACACAGAACTCCCATTGATGTCTGTGCAGATCCAAGGTTGAATATGGCGTATGGGTGGTACATGTAGCATATATTATGTAGTAGGTTTTAAGGTTACCCATAAAAACAATGCTACAAGGAAATTTTTCGTAAGTAAGCGAGTTCTGAATTTCCAATCAGTGATCCACTATGGAATGGATATCTGATACCAGAATGACAGTATGATAAATTAAACACTCTTCAAGAATGTTAGGGCACGGTGAATGACAGGTAGAGATCAATGGACTATCCACAATGGTTTCAGCTTATTTTTATTAATACTTTAATTTAATCTTCAGCTTTAAAATAAATGACAGCGCTTTACTGATGCCTTTCAGATTTGATTTCTCATCTCTAAAACATTGAATCAGAAATCTAACCTGAGAATGATAAATTTACACTAGTGAAATAAATTCATTGAAATGAATTACTTATGTCATACGTGGGGACATATTCTACCTGGGCTGGAGCTATTAGAAAGAGCCAGGATGCATCCTATTGTGTCTGCTAGTCCTGAGATCTTGCTGGGTAGGGCAATATTTCATGGGTAATGCTGTATGGATGTGACGTGGGGCAAATTTGCCTGCTCCTTTGTACAGGAGCAGTATATCCCTCTGGCTAGTGCATGTTGTAGATGACAGTACATTCATTAGTCAGGTTGAGGAACTAATCACACTCCCTGAATAGCAGTTCATATGCCCTTGGGACTCTGGTGTACTGCCCAGCACAGTAGCTGCCTTGTCAACCACTAAGTAGAATAGAAATCCCTCCCTGCTGCTATGCAGTATGGGCTGCAAGTGAGGAAAGGGCCTTTGGTGTCTTTACCCCATCCCCATAACTATATCTGCACATCCATAAACGGAGAGTGGAACTTCACATGTATTACGTGATAATAAATTATGGGGTTTGAAAGTAAATTTTGATATAAATCTGATGCATTAACATTACACTAAAATTAAGGGTCAGATCCGGGGGGGAGGGAGGGGTGATACTCAATATCACACTGTCTGGAGTGGCTCATGACTGAGGTGCCACCCTCAGGTCAGACTTTAAAAGCAGGACAGACACCCCAAATTGGTGGTATGTTCTATAATTAGATTTCACCAACCCAGTAACAAATGTGAACTCCTGGATCACTGTAACAGTCTTACCATGGAGTCACAGAGAGTCCCCTTGGGCTCTCCTGTCTCTCTTGCCACCCAGGCAAGTGGGACTTTGTGATAAATGGTCACGTACAACAAAAATCACAATATTCAGGCTGCTCCCAGTACCTGAATATTAAGCGGTCACTTACCTCAGATCAATTTGTACCTCAGATCTCACACCAAAGACAATGCTAGTAGCCAATCCTATAGTATGCTAATTAAGGATTTATTAACCAAGAAAAAAGAAATGAGAGAGTTATTTACAGGTTAAAGCAGGCAACATATATACACACAAATTAGTTCAGCCTATGGTTCCAAAATGTGACAGAGACATAGTCATCTGTCGGCATTTAATGTCTTTTTAGCGCTAACCCTGGGGATCTCTGCTTTTTGTTTCTTAGCTCCAGCTCTTGTAAGAGTTTGAACAACAAAAAGATGAACAATCTTCATGTCAGCTGTCTTTATTTCCCTTTTCCGGAATTCAAGCTGATGGGACATGCTGTCTCACATGTAGCACCTTCATGGGTGAAAGAGGGCAATTAAACCAGCCTTTGTGTGGCAATGTTGCACAATGGCCACTTAGTCTTGAAAGTTCTTCTAGATGGGTGGGAGAACCAGTGCCTATGTTCACATGTTCAGAGCAGGAATGTTTACAATTATAAACCAAAACATGCATATTATCATATAGCAGGATACAGACATTACAAGTAAGATTAATGCATGCAGCAACATACAAGCATTACACAGTCTAAACACATTCTTACAATTCAACACCTATATTGAACAATACTAACATATAGGTGAGCTGGTCTTTGCATGAGCTGAGCTGGTCTGGTTTCCAGTTATGAATCTGTCAGTGCTCAGCTCACACCTACAGACTTGGCAAGAACTGGCACCTGATTTAGCAGCATCACAATCAGATGGTGGCCTTAGCAGTCCTATAGCATCTCCTTCCCAGTTGTTACCTTATGGAATGTGGCCATTGCTCAGGGGCATCCCCAGGGCTCACTTATATCCTAGTGACACCCAGCTAGTGGCATGTCCCCTTGGGGCTGTTGACAGTCAGTGCAAATCAGAGCAGCATGAGGGCTGCTCTATGTTGTGCAAAGAGACTGGTCCAAAGCAGTGCAACTTCAGGATTGTGGAGCACATGCAAAGATGGCTTAAAGCAGTGGTTCTCAACCAGGTGTATGCATACCCCTGGGGTACGCAGAGGTCTTCCAGGGGGTACATCAACTCATCTAGATATTTGCCTAGCTTTACAACATGCTCCATAAAAAGCACTAGCAAAGTCAGTACAAGTTCATACAGGCAAAATGAGAAATTCAGCAATTTTTCAGTCACAGTGTGCTGTGACACTTTTGTATTTTTTGTGTCTGATATTGTAAGCAAGTTGTTTTTTTAAGTGAGGTGAAACTTGGGGTACACAAGACAAATCAGACACCTGAAAGGTGTACAGTAGTCTGGAAAGCTTGAGAACCTCTGGCTTAAAGTTACCTTTGCAATAATCTCCTGAGCTGTACAAACGGCTCTTTGGCCACAATTTATAATTTGGGCAGCAGCTCCTACTTAATTAGAGATAGGCCTGTGCTACAAAACTTGGTTCTGATCATTAATCCAACAAGGTTCAAGGTGTTGATCGCTGATGTTTTGGTTTGGGGCCATCTCTCCTTATGGTCAAACCTAAAAGCAGATATAACACTATGTAAATCTATACTTCTGCCTGATTTTATAGCCCTAGCCAATACATTAGAACATTTTAGTTCATTGGGGAAGTTCAATCAACATCTATTGTCAGTCAGAATAATTTGTGAAGGGGGTCAAAGGGATTTGTATGTACTCTTTGATCATTTTCTCTGTCTCACCATTTTGTTTCAAGAGTCTGAGAAATACTTAGCTATAAAGCTATCAATGCACAGTTATCCATGTATATGTTTTCAAGAATGTTAAATCCTCCAGTTAATATAAAACAATTGTGGAAATGGTTGGCAAATTAAAGATGGTTGTTATAGATTCCAAAAATACTTTTGCTTTCAGCAAAATACATTTTTAATTACTTTCCTACTTGCTGTCATATTTCATAAACCAGTCTAGACAACTCGTGCCAAATCATGCAAAAACTGATTTCAATGAAATGCCTTCCCCTAATACCAAAGATCAGAGAACGTTAGTGGTTTTTTATACATGTAGAGCTTAACAAAATAGCCTTAAATAAGCTTACTCTTCACGGAACTCTAGCAAAACCAAAACTTCAATTTTTGAAAAGAGTCGTTTTTTAGAGTAAATTATAACATAATTCCCATTGTCTATTTCGAAAGCAACATTAAAATACAAATAAATATGTCATTATAGTATGCAGTTTATTTTGCTTTTGCTTTTATGATAATTTATTATCCATAGATTCAAATTTCCTTTTCCCAAAACAGACTACTATAAAGATCAAACTAACAAAATCTGCATAACCATAGCTGCAAAAAAATGTGCATTTTCCTATCAAGATTTTAATCTTTATTTATCCAGAGCATATTGAAATGCAGAGCAAAAATGAAAAATAATCTGAACTTTTATTTCCTTTAGACTTTTGATTGAAATTATTAAACTAAGTTGTAGTACCAGGGAGAAAAAAAATCACGATGTAGTAAAGAATGTAGATTTTGCTTTTAGCATCAGAATCAATGTCCAAATCTAAAATTGATATAATTGACTGTTAATTAATTCCCTTGATATTTTCATTAGCACATCCAAGCAACAAGTCATCTGTTTGGCACTTCTGAATTATTCAGGAAGTATTCAGATTGCTATAATGAAGGCGTTATGTGCCTGATACTATGCCTGCTAATAAAGTTAAATCCAGGACCTGTTTTTATTTTTCTATGCTTACTAGATAATCATAGCTGTCCCCTAATATATGGTAACCAAAATGTCATACCTATGCAAAGATGTCAAAAGTAGTGACTGGCGTTATTTTATATGAAAACAAAGGATTGGCTAGGGATACCTTATGCTTCACTTAGTAGCAGTTTAAAATGACAGCTTTCCTTTAAGATTTAGAAGAGGAGGGCAAGCCATCAGGGGTAGGGATGGAGATGGTTACACCTAAATGTGTCATTATTTCACTTGTCTCTAAAAGTTCATTTATTTATGGAACAAATCTTGCCCATTCGACTCCCTTGACTTCAATGGGGTTGCACCATTCACAGGGTGAAATTCACCCCTGAGTAGAGGGCCAGTACATGGCTTGTGCACCACTTACAACTAAGACTCCCACTTAAGCTCTCACAAATACAGTTTAAGTGGGAACTTAAATGGTGCAGGTGAATTTCATCCTCAGTGAGGAGAATATTTGCTCTATTGAGTGAAGTTTGCCAGTGGAGTTACACTAGAGATAAATTTGACCTGATAGCTTTATCCTTGTTTTTAAGTTTGTGAAGCCCTTTCCCTATGGCTCATTAGCCTCTCTCCTCAATTAGGCATTGGGCCTAATCTCATGAGTAGCGGGTAGTCCTTAAGCATGCTGAATTGACTACAGTGGCATTACTCAGCTGATCTAGTCAGGTTAGTAAGGATTTGCAAACAAAGTCCCAGTACTCATACAAATCTGTGGGCCAAATCCTGAACTCCTGACTCAGAGAAATCTTCCATTGACATCAGTGTGGATTTTGCCAGAGTAAGGACTTCAAGATTTGTCCCAAGAGGCTCCAGTATATTGCTGTGTCGAATCCCAGAATTGCTGGTAGGGTTTATGCCAAATTTGGCGTCTGTGTCTCTTTTTTAATACTGTTTTTATGTTGCAAGGTACTAAGTGGCAGAAATCCCATAAATCTTGCCACTCCAAAAGACGAGGCTCGAGGGGACTGGGTGGTACTCTTGATGGATGCACTGTCCTTAATGCACTACCCTCGTCCCTAAGGGATTGTGGGTTTGAATTTAGTGCAGAAAGAATGAACTGATCCTCAACTGATGGCAGTAAAAGTTCATAAGCAAAAAGGAGTTTTACCTTTCAGTTTGTTCTCTAACTTGAACCTACTCTGCACAGATTCTTCAGCTCCTGTCTCAAGACCAAATAACCTACCACCGGTGATTTGAAGCAATCCTCCCTCCCTTCCCCTGCTTTTTGTAAACAGAATACTGCTAATCCTATGTAATTTAATATTTGGGGCAATCTCAAACTATTTTTCGAAGATTCATTAAGCATCAGTATATCCCTGTGAAGCAGGAAGCACCTGAATCAATTCACCCTGAATTGAAATGCAGTCACTTCTGGGCTGCAACATGACAGCTATTTAAACAGCCTATGTCATGACAGTGGAAGAACAAAGCCAAAGTTTCACTTTTGGCATGTAATTATTTGGAGTATAGTGACATAAACAACCAAACTTAAACTAAATCTTTTGTTCAAAAGGAAAGCTAAATTGGGAAGTGTAGACTTTGTGGGGGCTGCTCACTGTGACCCCATCTAGCAGATCAGCTGTTCCACCTTCTCCTCCCCTCCCCCCAAAAAGGAGTGAATCACAAGGGCTACTTAGGGAGATAAAATGAGGCCCTCAGATCTTGATAAAGGTCCTTCCTTTCCTTTATTGTTGGACAGACAGAAAAGCCCAGTCCAGGGCAAATTGGAGTTGGGACGATTTGTGTACAGAAAGGAAAGCCCTCCCCAGGGGAGTTAGGGGCCCACAGTTACTGCAATTGATGGCATTAGCCTTATTACAATAAAGGTCTTTTCCACTTCTCAAAGGTTTCTGTGCCCAACCCTCCTGTCTGTTCCGAGAGCTGTAGGAACAGCAATATTACACAAGTGTAGTACAGGGCGTAAAGAAAAATACTGTGTCCAACTGGAACTTCAGGTAGAATATAAACCCTGAGATTAAATTTGGTCTGGACAATGGGGTTCCCACCCCTGTGAAAAATGCAGTGGGTCTTTCAAGGTCAGAATTAGTCAAGAGCTGGGTTTTAGGTCTCATTTGAAAAAGGCAGCACCTGCAGCAGCCATGCTCCCAAATACTGGATAAAATTCACCCCTATTCAGAGACCCAGGCCAGGAAGTATATGCCAGTAAAACCCTACTTACAAAAATCTCAAAGTAGAGACTTAGGTAGAAGTTAAGTCAGAGGTGGGCAAACTACGGGCCGCAGGCCACATCTGGCTCGTGGCACCGTCCTGCCCAGCCCTTGAGCTCCCGGCCCCTCCCCTGCTGTCCCCCCTCCCCTGTAGCCTCAGCTCGCCGTGCCACCAGTGGCGGTGGGGCTGCGAGCTCCTGCCGGGCAGCGCAGCGACATAGCTGGCTCCAGCCAGGCAGCACGGCTGCCAGTCCTGGTGCTCTGAGCGGCATGGTAAGAGAGTGGGGAGCAGGGAGGGTGTTGGATAAGGGGCAAGAGGTTCTGGGGCACAGTCAGGGGACAGGGAGCGGTTGGATGGGGTGGAGGTTCTGTGGGGTGGGTGGTCAGGGGATGGGGAACAGGGGGGATTGGATAGGTGTGGGAGTCCGGGGGAGGGGAGGCCTGTCAAGGGGCAGGGGTGTGGATGGGGTCAGGGCAGTCAGGAGACAGGGAGCAGGGGGGGTTGGAATTCCAGGGGGGTGGTTAAGGGTGGGGGTGCCGGGAGGGGGCAGTCAGGGAACAAGGAGTGGGGGAGGGTTCTGAGGGGGGAAGTCAGGGGGCAGGAGCCAGGCTGTTTGGGGAGGCACAGCCTTCCCTACCCAGGCCTCCATACAGTTTTGGAACCCCAATGTGGCCCTCAGGCCAAAATGTTTGCTCACCCCTGAGTTAAGTCCTTGTGCTACTCCTCTGCACCGGGGTGAATTTCATCCCCTGAGATTTGGAACTGGTTTATTACTAACTCAGAGAAGTGTATGCCTGCTGAAGGACAGGGTGGAACCGCCTGGATCCAGGAGGAGCCCTGGGAAGTAGAATGTTTCCCAAAAGTCTCCATCTTGCAGGAGGCATGTTCTTGCCACTACACACTCCCACAGGTGCAATTTAGTCCCCACTCTGTACCAGACCTGTTCCACTCACCTTTGTGAGTGGAAGGCCCTTGCCCTTGTGCACACCCATGGGAGTAGAGATGGTACATTCCTATGCTCCCCTGGGTACAGGGACTGCAATTCTATCTGGTTGTTGTGCAGGCTGCCTAAAGGTCAGGCAGGATCTGGCCCTCAGAGAGAAGAGTGCTATTTAATGGATTTCCAACACCACTGTCCTCCAGCAGAATCTGAAGAGAAACCGTTTTTGTACAGAAGCAGCATGTTACATTATGTATTTCCTTTGCTCCTAATAACTTGGAAAATTATGCAAATCAGAAATAAGAGTCTATTTTTGTAGATGCAGAGAAACGATCTGGTAAGCTGACATCATAAAGCCTTTTCTGACAACTGAGTCCCAATCAGCCTGGCAACTGTATCAATAGCCTCAGGATTGCTGTCTGATTGACAGTCAGCAGATGGTAGAGGAATGAGGTTGTCACTGTGGCTGCTGATCGCCCCTGAGTTGTTTGTAATGACAGCAAACAAAGAATGGCTGCCCAAGGTGATCTCTTGTTTTACAAGCAAGGCATTAGAGTAAACCCACTGTTACTTATGTAACCACTTTGCCAACATGCTACTAACTATAGGAATTGAAACTCCACTTTTCTTATAGAATATACTGCAGTCAGGTTTTGGAATACAAATTCCTTTTGTTATAGAAGGTGTAGAGTATTATACAAGCATTAGCATCACTCAGCTATAAAGTGAGCTTGCATATATACTATACTTTTTATCAATTAATTTGGACTCATTGAAAAACAACAAAAAAACCCAATCAGAATTAAATATAAAACCCGACTATCTTAAAATTAATCAGGCACATGTTCAGTTTTTTGTTTGTTTGTTTTAAATCCCACTGTCTCCAGAATGCTTACTGACAATTTAGAAAAAAGTGTTTTGGAAAATAGTGAAGGGAAATATTTAAGTTAATTATGGTACTCAGATTGCAACGCCAAGTGAAGTAAAATAGTGTAATGCAAATCTGTTTTACAGAATTGTTTATTTATTTGAAAATACAACTAAATCATATTCCATTAAAGTCAATAGAAAAACTCCATTGAATTCAGTGGGGCCAGGATTTACTTCAGTGTGATCATAGGAACATAATACCAGGAAAGTTCTATCGTATGATTTCCCGATTCCATAAGATGAATAGGGTTTGCAAAAGGCTCCGCACTGGCTAGCTTTGCTCCCATTTAAGTCAATGGGAGTTTTACCATTGAACTCAGAAGGAGCAGAGATAGGCCAACACTTAGTACTTTTAAAAGTTCAACCTTATATAACCACAATGCCCTAAAACAGAAAATGAACTAATGGTTGTTCACTTCGCAAGAATAATTGTGGACTGAAAGTTAATAAATGTATAATACAATTTGATTAATAATTCAAGATCTTGAACTTATATTTCAGATTGTATTTGCTTTTTTTATCTGATAATTTGTATCTACACTTATGGCAGGTCAGGGGACTGTTTTCACATTTTTTTCCACTAATTTGTTTGGGAAAAAATAAGGACTTTGAAAATGTGATCATACGGATAATCAAGTGATTGTTTTGAACATTACTAAGTGGTGAATTCAACTAAATCATTTAATGACAAGCAAACCTCTGGTAACTGTGGTGTTCAATGACCATTCAGTGCTTAAGGTACTTGCAAAAGATCTCCTTTATTCTGTGTCTGGTTCCAACTGGCTGTGCAAAATAAGAACTTCACAGCACCCCACCCGAGACCAAGACCTTAGTAACATTACTTGTGTATTTCCCATCCAGTATAAATGGTGATCGCTCTAGAACACATAGTACTACAACAGTCACCTGATCTTTCTAGCTGACACTCAGAACATTGACAGCTTCTTTTACTCAAACACAAATCTGTGACCTGGATCTTCTAAGAAATCCCTGAAAGGAGATTAAATGTTTCTACAATTCTAGTCACTTTAAAAACATTGCATATATATGCTCTAACGTTCGTTTAGCTACAGAACTCAGCTATCAAAATTTTCCATTTGGTTTAGCTGTTTACTAATCCAACATGACTTCATTCTCCATTGTTTTACCAGCTTCAGAAAGAAAGAGTGACTTTCTGCAATTTCAACGAGGAATCCTTGTGGCACCATAGAGACTAACAAATTTAGGTCCAGGCCCTATCAAATTCGCAGTCCATTTTGGTCAATTTCACAGTCATAGGATTTGTAAATTTCATTGTTTCAGCTATTGAAATCTGAAATTTCACAGTGTTGTAACCGTGGGGGTCCTGACTCAACATGTGGTCATGGGGGTGGGGGGGTATCTCAGTATTGCCACCCTTACTTCTGCACTGCTGCCTTCAGAGCTGGGCAGCTGCTGGCTGGGTGCCCAGCTCTGAAGGTAGCACCACCACCAGCAGCAGCACAGAAGTAAGGGTGGCAATACAATACCAAGCCACCCTCACTTCTGCACTCCTGGCGGCGACAATGCCTTCAGAACAGAGCTCCCAGCCAGCCGCCGTGGAGCTTCCTGCATCTGAGGGAGGTTCCCAGAGGTGGGTCTGACCCAGTCCTAGGAGTGGCCCACGCAGGGAAAGAGGAAGTCCTGTCCTTCCCCAGCCCATCTGGGACTAGCAGCTGGAGCCTGGCGCACAGTAGGAGCCCGTGGCTGGGATGCCCCCAGCCCCACCCCTCCCTGGCTCCAGGTGCAGCACTCTGGAGTTAAAGGGGGCATGGGCTGGCTCTGTGTGTGTGGGGGGGGGGGGGGGGGGGAAGACGATCACAGTGACCCCGGACCACAGGGCCCTGGGCAGTCTCCCAGTTGTCCACTGGTAAGGCTGCCTCTGCCCCCCTGTAAAAGTGACTATCTTCCAATGCCACCCTACCTTCTGTGCTGCTGCTGATAGTGACACGGCTTTCAGAGCTGGACTGGCCAGCAGCTGCCACTCTCCAGCTGCCCAGCTCTGTGAAATCTGGTCTCCCCTACAATAGCCAGATGTCACGGGGGAGATCAGATTTCACAGTCCATGATGCATTTTTCACAACTGTGAATTTGTTAGGGCCCTACTTTTGAATCTGCTGGCATCCAGCAGTACACCAGACTCTGGCAATCTGTGTGCCACAGTGGAGGTCCTGTCTGTTTGGTTAAGCTTTTGACTGACCAGTAGCAGGATTAGATGTGCAGACGTGGTGGGGGGGAGGGGTTAATATTTGGGCTGAGGAGGGTCTGTTAATGAGCCTTTAAATTGAAAACTTTATGCTTTGTTATTTAGCAACTGATTTTTGTGATGTAAAATGTTCAGTACCTAAAGGTAATGGGATCCAATTCTAAAATGGTTGGTTTTAGTTGATTCTTTGACAGTGTAGCTCCAACCATGAGTAGATAAAAGATACATTTACTTACTACAGTAGCTAGTTCAAGACAATTGACCATATTGATTGCTGAACTTGCATAAGAATGTTCCTGGCATGCAAGTGTAGTAGGCTTCTAGAAAGCAGAGTCCATTGGGGCCCCTCACATACACCTCCCTTGCTCTGGTTCAAAATAGAGGGGACATGGCCCCAGCCACCAGTGGGTTTTTAAGAAGCACAGAGATGTCAGTCTTGTTTTTTTATCTGTATTTTAAGTGATGCTTTGTGTACAAGAATCTCCCCTGAATTAGGAAATTTGCTAACTACCCTTAGAGATCAAAGATTCCAAGGTTAGAGGGGACCATTGCAGTCATCTAATCAGACCTCTTGAATAACTCAGGCTATCGAACTTCCCACAAACAATTCTTGAGTAGATCTTTTAGAACAACCATCTAATCTTGAATTAAAAATTGCCAGTGATGCAGAATCCAGCCAACTCTTGGTAAATTGCTCCAGTGGTTAGTTACACTCACTGTTAAAAACATTACACCTTATTTCCAATCTGAATTTGTGTAGCTTCAATTTCCAGCCATTGGATCATGTTATACCTTTCTCTGTGAGATTGAAAATCCCCATTATCAAAAATTTGTTCCCCATGTAGGTACTTATAGACTAATCAAATCACCGCTTAACCTTCTCTTTGTTAAAATAAATAGACTCTATCACTACCAGGCGGTTTTCTAATCCTTTAATTGTTCTCGTGACTCTTCTCTGAACCCTTTCCAATTTATCAGTAGCCTTCTTGAATTGTAGACACCAGAACTGGATAGGGTTACCATACGTCCGGTTTTTCCCGGACATGTCCGGCTTTTCGGCAATTAAACCCCCGTCCGGGGGGAATTGCCAAAAAGCGGAACATGTCCAGGAAAAATACCGTCCGGGCACTTCCTCTCCCGTGGCTGCTCTGCTCCTCCCCGGACTCAGACTTCGGCTCTGTTTAAGAGCCAAGCTGCCCGAGCCAGCGCTACCGGCTTCGGGCAGCCCCCGTGCCTCCGGACCCTGCGCCACCAGAGCAGAGCAGCTGGAGCTGGGGAGGAGAAGTGCCCAGCCGGCGGCTCGGGGTCCGGAGGCAAGGGGGGCTGCCCAAAGCCAGTAGTGCTGGCTCAGGCAGCTTGGCTCTTAAACAGAGCCGAAGTCTGAGTCCGGGGAGGAGAAGTGCCCGGCCGGGGGCGCAGGGTCCGGAGGCATAGGGGCTGCCCAAAGCCCGAGTGCTACCGGCTTCATGGTTTGCTGGGCAGCCTCCAGACCCTGCGCCCCCGGCTGGGCGCTTCCCCTCCCGGGCTCCAACTGCGCTGGGGAAGCGCCGGCCAGGGGCGCAGGGTCTGGAGGCTGCCCGGCAAACCGTAAAGCCGGTAGTGCTTGGGCAGCCCTTTTCGCGTGGCTGGGAGGGAGGAGGGGGAGTTAGGGCGGGGACTTTGGGGAAGGGGCGGGGAAAGGGCAGAGTTGGGGTGGGGCCGGGGGTGGGAAAGGGGCAGGGCTAGGGCCCGTGGAGTGTCCTCTATTTTTTAAATATGGTAACCCTAGAACTGGACATAGTGCCACCACTGCTGGAATACTATGCCAAATATAGAGGTAAAATAACCTCTCTACCCAGGGCCGGCTCTACTATTTTTGCTGCCCCAAGCAGCGCGCTGAATTGTCTTCTGAAGACAAAAGCTGCCGCTGAATTGCCGTCGCCGCGGAAACGTGCGTGCCGCCCTACACAGCACATGGACTGCACCGCAGTCCATGGCGGCAATTCGGCGCGCTGCTTGGGGTGGCAAAAACACACGGACTGCCACGTCTTGAGATTGCTGCCCCAATCTTGCTTGGAACACTGGTGCCTGGAGCTGGCCCTGTCTCTACCCCTACTTGAGATTCCCCTGTTTATGCATCTCAGGATCACATTAACCCTTTTGGCCATCAAGTTGCATTTAGAGTTCACAGTCAGCTGATTATCCACCATGACCCTCAAATCTTTTTCAGAGTCTCAGGATAGAGTCCCTTGTAATGACATGGCACCCACCTCTCATGAGTGCCCCCTTCTGTCAGGTGTGTCTGCATCCTCTAAACCCGTTCCAGCCCTGGTATCAGGCCAGACCCCCAGGGCTTCCTCTCTGGAGGCAATGGTTTTGCCTTATTCATTTGTTCTGGCCCCAGCTGGGCCTCCTGACTGTTCAGTCTCCTTCTGGGGAGTTTCCTGCTGTCCAACTGTAGGCCCTTCCCAGTGGCTTATTGGGGTGACCCAGGCCCACCCACTATTCCAGGTCCCAAGAATAGCAGTCACATGATACCATGTCCCTTTAGCAAAGCTGCCTTCAGTTCCCTGGGCCACTTCTCCATAGCCCCAGCCTTCACCCATGCCTCACCCTTAGCTCAGGGCTCTAAGCTCAGGCCCAGCAGTCAGCCAGAAGCTCTTCCCCACTCCCCCAGTACCTACTAGCATTGGGCTATCCATTGTCCTATGTCCTTTTGACCAGTCAGGAACACCATCTGTGCTCCCCCAGATCCAGCAAGGAACTGCCTCTGGGGCTCTTTTTTATAGGGTCCTTCTGGGTCCTGATTGGCTGCTTCCCCTGCAGCCACTCTAACCTGCTTGGAGACCTTCTCCACTGCTTCTTTCCTAGGTTGAGTGTGGGAGGAACCTGTGGCCTCAGCTGCTGGCCTCTTCCACTCCGTCACACCCCCATTGTGTAAATATGGCTTGCATGTTTTATTCCTAGATACATACATATAGCTGTATTAAAATGCATATTGTTTATTTGAGCCCTGTTTACCAAGGGATCCAGATTATTCTATATCAATGACCTGTCCTCTTCATTATTTACCAGCTCTCCAAAGTTTGTGTCATCTCCAAACTGTCAGTAATGATTTTATGTTTTCTTCCAGGTCACTGATAAAAATGTTAATTAACATAGGACCAAGAATTGATCCCCGTGGGATCCCACTAGAAACACACCTGCTTGAAGAGGACACCCTATATACAATTTTACTATGAAGTCTATGCGTTAGACAGTTTTTAATCCATTTAACGTGTGCTATATTATTTTTATATTATAATTATTTAATCCAAGTGTCATGCAGTATTAAGTAAAACAATTTACAGGAGTCTAAGTATATTACATCAACGCTATTACCTTTATAAACCAAATCTGTGATCACATAAAAAAAAGATATCAGGTTAGTTTGATAGGATCTATTGTCCATAAATCCATGTTGATCAGTATTAATTATATCACTCTCCTTTAATTGTGTATTAATCAAGTCCTGAATCAGCTGCTCCATAATCTTGCCCAGCCTATAACTAGCTGGATCATGCCGTTTACCCTTTTTGAACATTGGCACAACATTAGCTTTCTCCCAATCTCCTGGAACGTCCCCAGTGTTCCAAAACTTATTGAAAGTAACATTAAGGGTCCATTGAGCTCTTCAGCCAGGTCTTTAAAAAAACCCCAAATGAACAACAAAAACCTATTGGATTACAAGTTATTTGGACCCTGCTGATATAAAAATGTCTTTAGTAGCTGCTGTTTAACATCCTTCTGAGATGCTAGTGGAATGAAAAGGGTGTTATTATATGATATGACTACATTCTCCCCCCTCCCCATATGCAGAACAGAAATATTTATTTTGCACATCTGCCTTTTCTGCATTATTATAGTAGAACCTCAGATTTATGAACACCTAGGGAATGGAGATTGTTCGTAACACTGAAATGTTCCTAACTCTGAACAAAACTTATGATTGTTCTTTCAAAAGTTTATAGCTGAACATTGACTTAATTCAGCTTTGAAACTTTACTATGCAGAACAAAAATGCTACTTTTAACCATCTTAATTTCAACTAAACAAGCATAGAAAGTTTCCTTACCCTGGCAAATATTTTTTTAAACTTTCCCTTTATTTTTAGTAGTTTACATTTAACACAGTACCATACTGTGTTAACTTTTTGCTGTTGGTGGTCTCTGCTGCTGCCTGATTGTGTATTTCTAGTTCCAAATGAGGTATGTGGTTGACCGATCAGTTCGTAACTCTGGTGTGTGTAACGCTGAGATTCTACTATATTGATAATTCTACCATTTTTAGTAATGGACCAAAACCTTTGCTAGGATTCTTTTAGTTTCTGATATACTTAAAAACACGCACACCTCCTTATTGCCCTCAACTCTGCTGGCCGTGGGTTTTTGTGTGTCCCTTTGCTTCCTTTATCTATTTTCTACAATTCCTATTGTTCCCATCTTTAAGTTGCAATGGACTTGGAAATAGTGCTTAAAACAAGTTTCAGACTGGGATTGGGTTAATTTTAAATGAATTTTCTCTGAGGGATCCTTTACGAGATTCACTAGGCTGAGACTCATATTGATTTCTTTGTCGATGTATCCCATTCAAAATGTGTCTGGTAATTATGGCCCACTGTTGAGACAAATGTTTAGTTTCTGTCTAAGGTCCCAATCCTGCAAAAATTTACCTATGTGCTTAATTTTAATGCACACAACCATTTTGCAGGATCAGGGCCTAGCATTATAAAAGAGGCCTAGCTACATGCTTGCAGCAGAGGTGATATTGAACCACACAGGCAGTCAGGCAGAGCGCTTTCTTACCGTGGCTCAAAGAATTAGTGTGCAAGATAGATTTTCTTCTATTTTATGATTTGTATGGGAAATAATGTACACATAGAGCAAGCTTCTATCTAGCATACAATGTGTATTCTGACAATGGCTTTCCTGTTATCTAGGATCTTTTAATAAAGTATTAATTATAAAAGGCTTCTAAATCATTGTTTAAAGAGCCCTAAAGAGAAGTGCATTTTCCCTGTCAAATGCTCAGGGTTTTGCAGCAAGTGAATTTGTTTTGTATGGGCAGAGTTGTATTTTCCTGTGAAATGATTAATTTAAATGGGCTACAGCTGGTCCTGACTGTGCCTGGGTTTCTTTTTTCCTCCCTCTGCTTTTTGCTGGCTTAGTCAGGAGACGAGTGTGTGAGATCAGGTCTCTGGAATAGAATGGATGGATGGTATTCAGTCAGCGGCAAAGTATCTTTAAATGGTCCCCATACCACCTAAGTCCCATATTGCACCTCTATACAGAGGAAGGGAAGGCATGAAGGATGGGCTGGAGGATCAGTCATATGGGGGTGATTCACAGCCCCTGTATATGAAGTGAGTCTCTGCACCACCTGCAGATAGATGGTAACTAAGTATTTATATCCCATCACCATAGCATTGAGCACCTCAGTCTTCAATTAACTTATCCTCAGAAAACATTTGTGAAGTAGGGAAGGACGATAATCTCTGCTTTACAGAGGGGGAATCAATGGGAGCTAGCTGCCTGAGCTGTTTAGATACTACTGAGAATCCCACCAGGATCCATCTGTTTCATTAGGTACAAATCTGGACCTAATTGACTTCTCCAAGCTCATTCAGGAAGTCTGTGGTGGAGCTGGGAACTGAGCTTGGCTCACACAAGTCACAGGTGAGCACCCTCACAACTGGACTATACTTCCTCGCTGTGAATGAGGCCACTGGAATCAGGCTAGAGCCACATCTACTGGATTCACACTTAGACAGGCCCAGTGGCCCAAGTCCTCCGCATAGGGGTACACATAGGGCAAGGCACTGTTTCAGCCGATAGATTAAAACAGAGGCAATGAAAGGGCTGAGTTGCAGATTCATGGCTGTTTAGGGCAGGGATTCCACCCCCTCCCCAAAAATGAGTTTTGTGTAGGGAGTGGGTGTGTTGGGTATTGGAGACACATTAAGTAATGGGCTTTTGAGCTAGCAAATATAAATCAAGGGCAATTTCTTCAACATCCAACCAAAGTCACAAAGGAACAGCAGGTTAGAAGATGGGATGCTAGACAGAAAACAGCCTCTAATAGGAGATCCAATATTCAGCAAACTGTGACTTTCAGACAGTGTCTTCAACAGGTGAAAAGAGGCCCTGTGTACACATCGAGAGCTCTGGGGCAATCCTCCACAGTACCTGTGGTCCTGAAGGCCTCCCAACCCATCCTGGCAATGAATTCCACTGGAATAGCACTGCCAGGGACTCCTCTTTGGCTTGGCTGCCTTTAGTACCCCATGGGTTGGGAGGGAAGGAAGGAAGGAAAGCAGAGAGTCAGCAAACAGAATACAATAGTTGTTTTGATCCTTTCATAAATTAGCTACTTTTTAGTGTCCTTGGGTGTCTTTTGTACTTGTATTTTGTGGAAGGGTAAAAGATATCACCCAACTGGCCTCCTTTAGACTACTCATTATTTTGAATACCTTTATCACATCCTTACAGCTGGATGACCAGTACCCTGGATGCAGCTGTGGTCAAGTACCATGGAGAGCGTAGATGAGTTAATCTACCTAGGCTGCAAGTAGAGTTAAAACGGTTGCATGAAACCAGCTGTTATTCGACAACCAGGTCTGCCGCCTCCTGAATTAAACCCATGTCCTGCTTATGCATACAAAAACATCTGTGTGTTCATACAAAGTTTGGGATCTATCAAGCTTGTGTACTACCTGTATTGCTATATCGGTCAGAAACCTGGATCCTCTTACAGGCAGACTTGGTGCAACTAGAGGCATTCCATGTGTACTGTCAGCATCCAAACATGAGCAAAAGGTGGTTTGACTTTGTGTGAAATGTCACAATCTTGCAAAAATGTGGCCTTCCTCCAATAGCTCATTATTAGGGCCCTACCAAATTCACAGCTGTGAAAAAAGCATCATGGACCATGAAATCTGATCTCCCCTGTGAAAGCTGGCTAGTGTGGGGAAGACCAGATTTCACAGAGCTGGGCGGCTGACGAGCAGCAGCTGCTGGCCAGGAGCCCAGCTCTGAAGGCAGTGTCACCACCAGCAAAAGGGCAGAAGAGCGGGTGGCATGGTATGGGGAGGGTAGTCACTTTTGGGGGGGGCAGGACCAGCCTTATGAGTGGGTGATTGGGCAACTTCTCAGAGCCCCCATGGTCCACACACACCCCCACACACAGCCAGCCCAAGACCTCTTTAACTCCCAAGCAATGGGTCTGGAGCCAGGGAGGGGCAGGGCTGGGGGTGTCCTAGCCGGGGACTCAGACTCTGCACCGGGCTCCAGGTGGATGGGCTGGGGAGGACAGGACTTCCTCTCTCCCTGCACAGGCCACTCCTGGGGCCAGGTCAGACCCACCTCCGAGAACCTCCCTTGGTTACAGGAAGCTCTGCTGCTGCTGGCTGGGAGCTCAGCTCTGAAGGCATCGTCACCATCAGCAACACAGAAGTGAGGGTGGCTTGGCATGGTATTGCCACCAGCAGTGCTGCTGCCTTCAGAGGTGGGCACCCAGCCAGCAGCTGCCCTCTGGCTGCCCAGCTCTGAAGGCAGCAGCGGAGAAGTAAGGGTGGCACAACTGAGACACCCCCCTTTTTCCCACCATGACCACCTTTTGGGTCAGGACCCCCACGGTTACAACACTGAAATTTCAGATTAAGATAGCTGAAACCATGGAATTTACAATGTTAAAAATCCTAGGACTGTGAAATTGACCAAAGTGGACCGTGAATTTGGTAGGGCCCTATTCACTATGCGTTTGAGGAGGGTGATGATGAGAATGATGACGTCCCCTGTTGTCACTCACTGGAAGAGTGAGCAGATTGGCTTCCTTCGGCATTCATTTGTCATAATAGGGGAACATGCAGTTCCATTAATTTTAGCCAAAATGGAATGCAAAGTCTGAAAACCATCAGAATCTCACCTGAAAGCAGCACTGTCTGTAGTATGACAAGCTGTGTAAAGTGAGCTTTCAAAGGAAAGCCAACATCACTTTGTAATGCTGATATTTTGCTGAGTTATTTATTTTATGATAAAAGTTCATTGTGCTATATGACTGCTTATGAATTTACTACAAATAAGAAAATGCCAGGAGAAATACCTACATTTATAAGTTTCCTTTTAAAATGTTCTAGAAACTACCACAACCTAGAATTAAAAAGGGGGGGAAGGATTATTTTATGGATCTCTGTTTTGTTTTGGTACCACCCAAAATGAATCTATTGGTTTTATACTAGAGAATCATATGTAGCTGTGCAATGCAGAATAGTGGAAAGATGCAACTCCCTGTACAGAGGAAGTGATTGGGATAGCAATAATTTTCATTTCTATGGCACCTTCCATGGAGGTAACTTGAATATAAATTAATGATTTTGGATTCACTATAACCCAATGAGGTGTGCTACCATCAGTAGCCCCATTTTTACAGATGCTGAAATAGAGGCAGAGAAATTGCTCCTGATTTGCCCAAAGTCACATGGTAAATCAGTGGCAGAGAAGGGAACCAAAGCCAGATCTGTAGGAGAGTTTAAATTCAGGCAACGGCTGATGAGATTTAAGCATCTAGATCCTGGTTCACCAAACCATTAAACACACGCTTAAGGGGTTTGCTGAATTGGGGCCAACAAAGAATGCTGGGTATGCAGATTAGAGTGTGTGTGTTCAGCTCTTACTCAAAGTCTTCTAGCAGCAATTAACATGCTTATATGAACAAGCCTCAGACCCACAATTCTCCAGTCAATATAATGAAGCAGGAAGAGAGTCTTGCTCCTTTTTACTAACAACCTAATTCATATTAGGGTCACCCGAGGAGCCTAAGCCCCCTCTATCTGCAGAGAGTAGCAACAACAACAATCTTGCTAAAAACGTTTGCAGCTGCCAACTCTTGCTATAAAAATATTAACAGCATAATAGCCTTCTGAGTGCCTTATAGGCCTACATTTTCACAAAACTGTGGGCTTAATTTATAACATGCAATTACAGCACTTCCGGAGGATGCAATTGCAGTGATTATATGTACACATTTGCCTGAAAGTTTAGGCCAGACTGTCCTATAAATGCCCAACGTATGTCACTCTTACAATGGTGATATTATCTGCTAATGATGTGTAACATCATGAAACATAAATTGTCACTTTTGGTTACCCACAATAGCTTTTGTTATCATAGGCTGACACAAAATGGCACCCAAAATCACTCCTCTTTTCAAAAAGCCACTACAGGAACTGTCCTACCCTCTACATTTCACAACAGTGATACTGCAGAGTTTGGAGCAATTAATACAGAATTTGGTCTCCATTGTTTATTAGGAAGGAGATGGGGCTGGGGGAGGGCATTGCATCTAATGCCTACATATGGGTATTATAAACTCTACTCCACTGTGCTTCTTTGAAAGCTAGGAGATAACCAGTATCTGAAACTCACCCTGCATTTTTATTGAGCAGTGCTGTGAAAGAATCAATTTGCATGCAATATAAATCCACATTCATATTTTACTACTGCACAATTAGGGAGTTTTAATGTAAAATACATTTCAAATGCTGTATGCTTTGATTGCTCTTTGTAAAAAAATCACTTAAATAGCCATATAGTTCCATTCCAAATAAGTATTTTCTAAATGATACATGCACTAGTGATATGAAAAGTTTCACAAATCTTGTATATGCTAGTGGGTTAACTGGCCTTTCCCAAGTACATTATGTATTGGGGGTCTTAATAAGCAGTGGTATTCATCAACATGGATTACTGTGGGTCATTCTTATGTTTCTTTTTATTCTGTCTGATACAAAGGTGTGGAGATTCACTAGCAATTTATTGTAAATCATGAATAGAGAATGTAGGCATTATTCTGAGGCACATTAGTTTAGCCATCAGTGAAATTAAGTGATTACCAGACTACACAGTGTACCTTAAGGCTGGGGGCCTGACTTTCAATGAGAGTTGGGTGTTTAAGTCATGGAAGTCACTCTGAAAATCCCAGCCGGGGGCATTTTGAGGGTGAAATCTTTACAAAACAATTAGCTGCTCTTGAAATTAGATTTTGTTCTGATAGAGTTTTCAGAAGATTCTCTTGGAGCCTTTCAGAAGCCTAGGATGGGGTCTCAGCCAGGGACCCAGACAGCCTTGTTGGGTAACAAAACTGAAGCAGAATATTGGCTTGAGCTTGTCTTGTAGACTTAAAAAAAAAAAGTTCAAAAGTTTGTTTCAAACATTTCCTGTTTCTTGGACTTCATCGCTTCTGGGTTTCAGAAAGAGAAGCACCAAAATATTGTTCCTGAGATATTTCTGAGCCAAAGAAAGACCCAGAATTTTCACAAATCTCTGGTCTCGTTAGATTTCCAGCCCAATTTTGAAGAATCAAGGAATTTAGATGGGATCTGGAGAAGCCTCTGAGTGATGTCCTGCAGAGCACTGACAAATCTTTTGAGGCTCCCATAACCTCTCGCTGGTATTACGTTATCAGTATCTGTGGCTTGGTAAAGACAGACACAGTTAAGGAGGGAAATCAAATGCTTTCTTGAGCACATATGTGATTCTATGTAAATCTGAACTGTTCGCCAAAATGTTTGCCAATAAAGAAGAAAGTCCCGCAACATAATCAGAAGATGATATCTATCATATGGCTTCCTGGCTGTTGTGCCTGTTTTTGCTGTGTGTTACTGACTGTGTTGGTGTTTCACTACCTAAAATTTGCATATTAGCTAAAAGGAAATGTTCTCTATGGGCTTGATCCTGTGAGCTGCTGAATCAATGCCTTCACCTCCCATGGAAGTCAGTGTTGAGGGTGACCAGGGAATCTCAGGAGGCGTTGCGTGCCTGAGAGAATTGGGCCTTAAATGAACCATTTGCACTTTCTTGATGAGCATGTAGCACCTTAGAACTAAAGCTGCCTAAAACCCTCTGAGTTTCAATAGAATCATAGAAATGCAGGACTGGAAGAGACCTTGAGAGATCATCAAGTCCAGCCCATTGCTCAGAGGCAGGACCATCACTGACATGCAATTTCGTTTTTCTGTAAATTATTTAACAGTGAGATTTCACCCTTAAGTGTCATGTGAAACGCACTCCCACCAAACCTGCAAAAGCCAGAGACGTGATTAAAGAGACAGAGATCAAGATTTTCAAAAGTAACTAGTGATTTTGGGTGCTGAAGGTGGGACATTTTAAAGGGGCCTGATTTTCAGGATGTTAGGAATCATTAAAAAGGGGATAGAGAATAAGACTGAGAATATATTATTGCCCTTATATAAATCGATGGTACGCCCTCATCTCGAATACTGCGTACAGATGTGGTCTCCTCATCTCAAAAAAAAGATATACTGACACTAGAAAAGTTTCAGAAAAGGGCAACTAAAATGATTAAGGGTTTGGAACGGGTCCCATATGAGGAGAGATTAAAGAGGCTAGGACTCTTCAGCTTGGAAAAGAGGAGACTACACTTACCTCTGGGTCTGGCGGTAAGCAATCGATCTTCTGGGATCGATTTATCACGTCTTGTCTAGACGTGATAAATCAATCCCGGATGGATCCCGGAAGTGCTCGCCGTCGACGCCGGTACTCCAGCTCAGCGACAGGAGTACGTGGCATCGACGGGGGAGCCTGCCTGCAGCGTCTGGACATGCAGTAAGTTCGAACTAAGGTACTTGGAATTCAGCTACATTAATAACGTAGCTGAATTTGCGTACCTTAGTTCAAAGTGGGGGGTTAGTGTGGATTGGGCCTAAGGGGGGATATGATAGAGGTATATAAAATCATGAGTGATGTGGAGAAAGTGGATAAGGAAAAGTTATTTACTTATTCCCATAATACAAGAACTAGGGGTCATCAAATGAAATTAATAGGCAGCAGGTTTAAAACAAATAAAAGGACGTTCTTCTTCACGCAGTGCACAGTCAACTTGTGGAACTCCTTACCTGAGAAGTTTGTGAAGGCTAGGACTATAACAGAGTTTAAAAGAGAACTGGATAAATTCATGGTGGTTAAGTCCATTAATGGCTATTAGCCAGGACGGGTAAGGAATGGTGTCCCTAGCCTCTGTCTGTCAGAGGATGGAGATGGATGGCAGGAGAGAGATCACTTGATCATTGCCTGTTAGGTTCACTCCCTCTGGGGCACCTGGCATTGGCCATGGTCGGTAGACAGGATACTGGGCTAGATGGACCTTTGGTCTGACCCGTTACGGCCTTTCTTATGTTCTTATGTTCAGCAAGTGCAGAGCACCCGCCCTCTGAAAATCAAACACTTTCAAGGCATCTCCAACGGATCACACAGAAACAGAGGCACCAGAATCACTCACTTGCAAAAATATTTGCCATCTGTCTCCAGTGCAGAGCCACAGAAAAACAAAACTATGGCAAGTACCTCTCACCCTCTAATAGGGAGAGCATGTTCTGAAACAGGGAGAACCTTGTTCCTTCAGATTGGGTCATTTATTCTCTTGCAGTTTGAGGATGATGGTAAATAAAACCAGACTCCAGTACAGCGAATCGACTATGGTTGGCTAATTTGTGGTCTTCTGAAGATCTGAGATTCAGTTCGGATACATCCTCTCCCCTCCACTCCTCCCCCACAATTCTGGAGGCTTTGTTTGAACTGTCTCAACTATTCAAAACACGTTGATCTAAAAATCAGGTTGGAAATCTAGAGAATTTCTTCTGTTCACAAATACAGTGAGGACAAACTCAAACAGAAGCAGGGGGAACCAAGCCATGAAAAACCTCCCCCCCACAGTCTTTTACAAAAACAATCATCATCTTACTATCAAGACAACTGAACTTTCCTAAATTCAAGCACCATTGCTCTGTTTTTGGCATAGTCGTTGGCAAGGCAGACAAACTGTCTGTTCCTATAGCACTTTGTGTCTACCACTAGCACAAGGCAGTTGAACCGAATCAGGAGTAGAGATATGAATTTCATCCACTAAGCAAGTACAAGTCATCAATAGAAATTACCTTAGCGGATGACTTGGCTGCTTCTTGGAACGAAGCTACGTATGTTGCAACAAGTCGGCGAAGGAGGCACAGCAAATGCTAGTGGAATCACAATCCTGGGAAGGAAAGATGGCATGTTGCTAGCAGCTTTGGTTATGGGAGAGGAAAGAAGAAGATGCAGCACTTACTGGACCTGCTGCTATCGCCATTGGAGCATCTGCTCTGTTACTATGATTAAGAGTGTGTTCTCACTTCTACTGCTGCTACTTCCCTGGCATTTTCTCTGTCTCTTTTAAACTGGAAGGAAATCCATAACGTGTCTAAGCAGGTTCAAATTACTGGGGCACAAAGGACTCAAAGGTAAAGCATTATCAGCAAGCTCTTAGGGTATACAAGTTAATGAGCCATTTAAAAATAAAATCTTGACCACTAGTTAATAAGGCCTCCTGCAGTAAACTCCAGTGTAAATACAAACACTCAGACAAGGTGCAGAGGTCAGTGTAGGCTTGACTGTTTAAGGCAGATAAGTGGGAAGTTTGGATTCTAGTCCTTAGAACAGAATGCAGCTTCCTAAAATACCATCGCTAATTAATTAGATCATCTTTTCTGGCTCACTCCTCAACAATTACCCAGACAGAGAGAAATAGCATGTAATAAAGGCTTTAAAAAGGTCTCCATATATTTTACATTGGTCTCAAACACACAAGATGTATTTAAACTTGTGACCAGAACAAGCTGCCAGAATATAAGGTAAAATAAAGGAAGGAACAGTACATTTTAGGGTGTTGGGAAGTCCTTCTGGTTCATCCCCTCTTTTTAGTTAGCAGGACACAGCGGGGCAGCTGCATTCCTGCATTAGTTTAGACAATGATGAGGCAGGAACAAAGGTAAAACAGCTTCTACTGCCTCTATTCTGGGGCTGCTGGTATAAACCAGTGCTTAGCGCCTGCCCTCTGCACTTGGGAAGTCCTTTTGGAGGAAAAGGTTGCAATTATAATGGAAAGCAGTCAAAGCATCCCTTCTCCCAAGGACCAGGCACCACCCAAAGAATAAGCAATGCTAGTCAGCAGTGCCCAACATATTAGATGATTCAGCACTTTCCTGTTGCAGTCTTCACACTGGAGCCATCAGCAGAACTGAAGCTGCCCTAACTGTTGTGCAAGGGGCCTGCTGCTAGGGGGAGAAGCCCTTTGCTGGTGGGGAGGGAAATTCAGTACAAGTGAGTTAGTTACTCTGGATTTACACCAGTGCAACTGAAAACACACCTTAAGATATTAAACCACTTTAAGTCCTCAAGAGCTTAACATACTTTAAGTCTTTTGAGTGGATCAGGCTCTGAAACTGCTTTAAGGGCCTGATACGAAGTTCAGTGAAGTCAATTAAAAAACCCCTCCCATTGATTTGTCTGGGCTTTGAATCAGGCTCTAAATCCTGAAAGTTTTGAATTTAAAGCAGTCACCTTCCTCTTCCTCCAGAGCTTTTAAAACTGAAGCAGTTTAGAGGAGCATGTCAACTTCATTTAAAAAAACAAAACAAAAAACAAAACAAAAACACCCCCCACACACTACACCTTCCCTGTTCCTTTGCCATTTTGGTGGAATTACAATCTTTTCCTTTCTCTGCCCCCCTTTCTTGCCTTGGGAAAGCCGCTACAGAGGAAACTAAGGTCCCAGCACTGCAAACACTGATGTGTGTAACTTTAAATCAAGTGAGCAACTCCACTGAAGTCAGTGAGCTACTCAGAATTAATCACATGCATAAGTGTTTACAGGATTGGGATGTAACTGTGGGAAAACAGTGAAATTGACTATAGACAAAGTGCTGATAAATGCATAATGTGAATAAACTGACAAAAGAAAGTGTTTCCCCACTGATGTCTCTCAGTTACTATAATCATATGGGTTTACTTTCAAAAATACCAAATAGAAGTGGGATTTTTAAGTTGGCGCTGTCCCTTTAAAAGCATCAAGCAGTTTAAGAACTTGAAATGTTTTGAAAAACTTCAGGCAGAACAGAGGCTACCAGAGCTAACTTAGGAAACAGGAATACTGTCAATGATATCCAGGTTACATAACTCTATCCATAACTCACATTTAATCCTCTCCTAACCCAGTGAACAATACTTTCCTACTCTTTTGGGATGGGATGGGATGGGATGAGATGGTTTTTGTGCTACTGTCATTCCCTGATTATAATTCATACAGCATAAATCAGCCACGTGCCTAGAATACACCTCTAGCCATGTCATCCTCAGCTTTATTGGCCTAATTTTTAATTGACTGCATCACTCCCCTGTTTTGTACAACCAGCACATTTCTTTACTCTGTATTTTATGTATAAATTAGGAGTTAATTTGCTGCTCAGATACCTCTCAACCTGCCAAGCTGCAAATGTGGCAGACAATGTGTGATAGAGACAAAATGAGACACTCAAAAAAAGTATCAATGCTGTGGGGTTCATTCCTTTAGTATAACTTATCTATAACCTTCGTTTCAAGATTCTCTCTCTTTCTTTACAATATAAATAAATCTCAACAATAAAAAAAAAGCGAATGGTGGTAGTTAAGACTAAAATGAATGGCAGTCATCAAAATGAGAAACAGTCAAGAGGTATGATAGTGGTACATGATCTTTCTCCACACACTTCTGACAATGAACCTTAATTTTACAGCATCTCCACTGACCCAACGGTAGTGTCAGATTCTGTTTTATTTTTTGTGAAGTGAACAAATGAGAACTAGGACAAAAAAGAAACAACCACATTTTCTGACTAGTGGTGAATTGCCCCCAACTGTGTCCGCTTAGTCCCTTAATCAGCACATTTCATAGGGTGACCAGATGTCCTGATTTTATAGGGACAGTCCTGATATTTGGGGCTTTTTCTTGTATAGGCTCCTTTATCCCCCACCCCCATTCCGATTTTTCACACTTGCTATCTGGTCAGCCTAACATTTCATTACCTTCATTCGGGCCTCTATTGTTAGGTCTTTGGAACTGTAAATAAAGTGATCTAAATTAGCTCACTTCTTGAGCTTTGTGGAACTGCTCTAGCCAGGTTTTTGCTAAGAGGGGAGGTAAAAGGCCGGAATAGAGCCGAGGCCAAAGTTATTTAGAATTAGCAGCTAATGGATTGGATTTCTATAGCTATTTTTAATACCTGTACAGTATGATGAAAATGAACCACAAGAGACTCTCATTTTTGTTTTTCATTAATATTCACTTTGTTAACATGAACAGATGATTTCTGGGAGCTCCCATTGCCCTTTTTAATTTGTCTCTCTGTAAGATGGAATAGGTATTTTCCATTATTAATCTAATTAGTAAATTCTATTTATTCCCCTTGTAGTCTCCTTCATTATTAGAGATGCATGACAGTCTGCTGGACTTTTATGAACAAGGCTGAAAAAAGGAAAACAATTTATAAGAGCCCAAATAACTTCTAAATCACAGACCTGTTATAAAATTATATGCTTTAATCTCTAAACTTCTAGGGACAATATAAGGTGGCCATTTGGTGCAAGTTGGTAGTGGTATCCAGGTACTGAAGAGTTCTCTCCAGCGATAAGTGAGATGCTAAAATTCTCTTTCCCTTGAAGGGCCAATTCCCACCATGGAAACCGGAGCTGAAGATGTTCAGCCCCAGAATGACCTTTGCTGAGCTGAAGGCTCTTTACCCTCAGGCACCAGTTAGTGCTAATGAGGGGGTGAAGTATTTGGGAGCCCATGGGCAGGATCTTATTTTCAACAGGGGCCCTCACTATAGGCAGCAGCCTTTCTCCAGGAAGAGAATATTTTGCCAGATCTCTTAGAAGACACACAAAGGCAAAAGTCCCAACACTATTGGCCACTTTGGAAGCCCCTTTTCCAGGCCTCAGTACCAGAATTTGAGAAGGGACCCTGGCAGCCCCAAACATAAGGTAAAGGCAGACCACTGAGAAATTGGAGGGATGCAGGAGTGGAAGGCCAATGGAGTCTTATTTGAGCATTTAAAAAATGGTGAGGAAAATAAGAGAATCATTGCTGTTATTTAACTCATTTCCGCAGCTTGGCATTGAATTCAATGGGTTTTCCATGGCCACAGAATTATGGCAGTGGAAGTTCTGACAACAGGGGAAAAAAGAGATGAAGTTTATAGTTAAGTACTCAGAGTCCAAAGATAGCATGAAATGGCTAAGGTTTCTTATCATTGCTTTTCTGTTCTCTCAGGGTCTTTTGCCTTCTTGTGAGAATATATTCATGTCCTGCTGATCTCAGCAGCACACCAAACACCTTTTTAAGGTCTCTATATTCAGAGTAGTCTTCAGTCCTACCTGGGCTTAACGGAAATAGGGTAAGGCAAAAATCCCTCTGAGTGCAATGGGTTTTGGAGGAAGTATTTTGTGGAGTTGTCTGTATCAATCATGGTTTACTAATTTTAACACGTTGAACTACTGGCTTGGTTCAGGAGTGAGCTGACCCTAGTATGGTCACAGAAATGAAATGCTCCCTGATGCATCAAATGGTAACATAGAAATGGTCAGAGCTATAAAGCCATTATCCATTAGCACTGTTTCACTTGGGGAAATTTGCACAAGTTTTGCACTTCCATCTGTTGGAAAACAGAGTCAGACAATGGAAAGTGTACAGTATCTTACTTCATTTTTAATTTCTGTTGTCTCTTCTGTCTGAATTTCATTTGCTTAATCTGAAGGGAGAAGTTGATTTTTATTTTTATTTTTTAGTAAAGGTATGTGTAGTTATTAGTAACTCAATTTTGTGCAGTAGTGTTTGTCAGACCATAAAAGATTAACATACACTTATTTAAAAAAAATTCCAATTTGTCCCAAATTGATGTTTCTTTTACAATTTTTTTTGTTGATTTGACTAGTGAGTTCATTATTGACCCCCACTTTTTTTTTTAAGCCAAAAGCAAAGTATGTAAGGCAGCTTCTTATGTTTGTCTTCTCATTTGTAAATGGATATTTGGGACATTTATACTGCAAGAGCAAAAAGGAATAAGACTGACAAGAACATCTATCACCTCCTCCTTTAAGCCAAAACCAAGACCTAGTTACACCCCTTGGAAAGTGATAGCTTTTTAAGGTGAGACGGGACCATTACATCATCTAGTGATCTGATCTCCTGTGTATCACAGGCCATTTCACCCATTAAACCCAATGACTTGTGTTTGAAGCCCAGGCATTGGACTAGCCCTGTTTTGATGGTCTGACATCAGAGATAAAATGGAATTTTTGGGCTTCCAGATAATCCTGAAGAACAGTAATGTCACATCTTTGTACCAGTTCATTAAATATAGCCACCATATTTTAACTACCACCATTGTGCACTGGTCCCAGGTACCATCTTCCCTTGCATTCAAACTAATGCTTCAGGTTTTGTTATGGTCAGGTTATTCCATCATTGTCTACTACAGAGTTTCTTGTTAATGGCCACTGATAGATACAGAATGCTAGTATAGATGGAACACTGGTCTGATCCAGTATGGCAACTCCTATGAACCTAGGTCACCATAGGTTTACAGGTTTCAGAGTGGTTGCTGTGTTAGTCTGTATCAGCAAAAACAACGAGGAGTCCTCGTGGCACCTTAGAGGCTAACACATTTATATGGGCATAAGTTTTTGTGGGCTAGAAACCACTTCATCAGATGCATGGAGTGGAAAATACAGTAGCAGGTATATATACATAGTACATGAAAAGATACATAAATTTGTTAGTCTCTAAGGTGTCACAAGGACTCCTCATAGGTTTACAGCTAACCTGTGATCGATGAAAGAACAGAGAAGAAGGCTAACACACTAGTGCTGGAGAATGCAATCTGTATCCAAGTGTGACAAACTAGGTGTTCTTAATATTCTTAACCCAGCACTATGGTGGAGGCTAACATATTAATGATCAGAAATGGCAACAAATACAACTAGGAGAATAGTGCCTAAATTACTCCCCTACTCTGCTACATATAAAACATTATGGATATTTGCAAATCATGTTATTTAATGTTAGCCATCTTTGCAGAAGAGAATGGCACCACCATGGAAGTCCAGCATAGGTATATTTCCTGAGACTAGGAACAACCCTTAGGAGCTTTTTAGCAAGATTAATTCTGAACCATGGAGCTTATGATTCAGCTCTTAGTCACTCTGTCATTTATACAATAGTTTTGAGATGTATCTAACTACTTTACAACATTTTAATCATTGGAAATTGTGTAAAATTATTATACCTGCATTCAGGTTCCAAGATCTGTGTGAAATACTTGGCTGCCTGTAGGGTTCAGCGGTGGGGTTCCTCCCCCGCTGGGTCTGTAGGAGGCCAGTCCGCCTTACTACCTCGCTGGGCGTCACCTGTCGTTGGGAATTAGTGGTGTGACAAGAGTCTATAGCTCAGGCCTGTGATCAGGGGTCAAGCAACAAACACAGTTAAGCAGTCAGGTAGCCTAGGCCCTCAGGCAGGGTGGGGAAACAAAGGTCTATGGCTCGGGCCTTCTTCAGGGTCAAGCAGCAAACACAGTTAGATGGCCCAGGCCCTCAGGGAGGGTGGGACAGTGAGTCTATAGCTCGGGCCTGTGGTCAGAGCTGAACAAACCCAATTAAGTATCCCAGGCCCTCAGTCAGGGCGGGGCAATAGTAGTCTAGTCCACTGGGTCAGCAGGGATTCTGACCGCAACACCTATGCTCAGGCGGTGCCACAGCCAGACTAAGGTCAGCTGCCCCAGCCCACTTCCTAATTCCCCCTCGGGTTGTACATGGTCCTTTAGAGGGTTGTCCAGGTAGAAGGTCTGTGGTAGTGCTGGCAGCTCCTCCGCGGTTGGGTCAGCATATGGCTCCAGTGGCTCTGGCCAGTCCTCAGCTCCCCAGGGGCCAGCAGTAGTCTCCCAGCTTAGGAGCAAGCAGGAGGCATCTGGCTCCTCCAGCGGCTGCAGCCCAACTGAGCTTCCAGCCCCGCTTTTTATACTTCCTGTCCCACCTACTGACTTCCAGCAGGAGGGGCAAGCATGGCCTGGCTCCACCAGGGCTCAGTGAGGGGTTCCTCCCCCTCCTGGGGCCATGGGAGGCCATTCCGCCTTACTACACAGCCCAAAGTATTTGGAGGAAATGCTTCAATTATGCATTTTCCTCCCATTTTTGTCTGTTAACAACCACCGTGTTTTTACTATGAATGGTCATTATTACAGACAGAAATAGGAACATAAATTTACCGATAATGAAAATGTCAGTTGGAGGTGCAGTCTATCACACGGTGCGCTGATATGGTCAGACCGTTTTTAGCTGTCTTGCATCTTTGCCTTGTTTCTGAAAGGCTAGCATACAAGAGGAAAGAATCCTTTATTTATAGATACCTGTGAAATGTCCTTTTAAATGAAAAAGGAAGGATTTTCAGTATTGCAGAAAATTTTGGACTGATTTTCAAATTGTTCTCCTTACTTATCAGACACTGCAGTGTCTTTGCCAAAAGAACCTCCCTGGTGGTCTCATTCCTTGGATTGCCCCTACTTCTAAAGCAAATTTCTTGGTCCTTCTAAGCTTTGCTTGGCAGCTTTATGATGCAAGAGCTTTTAGCTGATATGCTCACCATCTCTGAACGCTGTTCCACCCATGCTCAGCATCTCTAGAACTCTATTTCTCCTCAATATGTGCAGCTCAATCTGTCACAATTTTTAAATCTAGGTTGAAATCTTTTTGATTTAACTTTTACCACTTGATGAATTTAGTGTTTGGGTTATAAGATCCAATGGTGTTTCATCTGTTGATTAATTTTATTAGCTAAAGCACCTTGTGATGCATGGCATGAAAGGTCCTATTAAAATTGAGCCACAATACCATAGGGTTCTATAGTGAAATCTCACATAGCTTTAATATTTCTTAAATCATTATGTAATAAAATGAGATAGGACGAGATATAGTCGTGAATAATCCCTTTTGGGGGAAAATTCTTCCTTTTACAATTGTTGCTCATTTATCGCTTTTTTTAGTAAAATAATCAAACCTATCAAATGCAAGTGTTTGATGTTCTCTTTCAAGAGAAGGCAAACTGCACTCTGCACACAGAGAACTCAGGAAAAACATGCAATGCTGTGAGAATATAGCCAAAGGTAATCTTTTGCTATTCCGCTGAATGAGGGTGCAATTAAAATATAGTTTTCAACCTTTGCTTGACTATGGGCAAATATAGTGTCTTTCCCTACCCCTATTTGATTTATGTGCAGCTGCACACTCGCCTACATCTAAAAGGAATACCTGTATGCATCAATGTAGAACAAATTGCCAGTTTTTCTTCTTAATCAGGCATACAATACACATCTCAACTCATGTTTAAAAGATTAGCAGTAAAACTGTATTGCTGCATACATATCTATTTTTTTCCTGAATTAACCAGAACCTTTATTCTTCTTACCCAGGGTTTTTTCTTGATACTACTTGTAGCAGACAGGAATATCTCCCTGAACTAAGTCAAAGTGGTCAGTGTGATGTGGCAGCCATGTGCTGATTTTTTTAAAAGCACATTTGAGAGGATCACTTCAAAATACAGTGTTTGCTTTTATGAAAATGTGGACATTCTACTATTGTTTAGTCAGAAAAAATATATGAAAGATAATGCAGGGGTTGGGGTGGGAATTATAGTAGTTTGTTATGTGTTTTCAAGATTGTCTTTGGAGAGTTTATTTTTGTGCGGCCATATTGAGTACAGATGTAAAGTTCATGGTGGAATCATTTTCAGAAAATTTGTCTTAATTTTTCTTAAAGACTGTAGTGAGATTTTCAGAACTTTTCCCAGAGGCTTGGCATACGATATGATGAAAATGTAACAAGTCTGGTTTTCATTTATCCTTTTTAAAAAGTTTGTGTGTGTGTAATCTGTGTTCATAAAAATACCAGATTAGTCACCAATGCAATCAAAGTACTCCGAACAAATTTAATATGCAGACAGTGCCTTTTCCTTACTCTGTCTCAACACTCTACCTCAACACCAGCCTGGAAGGCCATCTATAGAGACTGAATTATATTCTCACTCCTAGTGTGTATTCAGCCCTTGACCCTCAGATTGACAAATATACCATTATCTCAATTTGAGAGCTGGTGGTTTTTGAGATGCAAACATCTGCCCACTGGATACTGGTCTGTTTACTGATATGCCACAATAGTCAAGAACTAACAAATTTCAGTCACTACCAACCTAATCTACATTTGACTACCACCTAGAAATGGCTCATATCCTATCACCTGAGACAGGGAGGGAAGGATAGCTCAGTGGTTTGAGCATTGGCCTGCTAAACCCAGGGTTGTGAGTTCAATCCTTGAGGGGGCCATTTGGGGATTTAGTTGGGGATTGGCCCTGCTTTGAGCAGGGGGTTGGACTAGATGGTCTCCTGAGGTCCCTTCCAACCCAAATAATCTAATCTATCCCCAAAACTCTCATGTTCGGATATAGCCAGAGGTCAGCCAGACACCACCATGTCAATACTACTTTCTTTAGTGACCAGTTTGCCTACAATTAAACTAATGCATCAACTGTCTTAGGTCAATAGAGCAGTTGTGTGCTATTCCTAGAGATAGATACATCCAATACTGACTGGTTGAATGTAACTCCATCCCCAAATCAAGAAATGCAAACAATACTAGGAGACTTCTACGAGCAATCATAAGTAGCCAGCGTAACTCAAATTTAAAGTACTGAATACTCAGAGAACTATTCACAATCAGAATTATTTTTTTAAAGAAAATTTGAATATATTTGAGGAAATTGAAATCTACTTGTGGAAATTAAGTACATTATATGCTGCTAATTATTCAGTGAGCTCAAATTTAATGGAATGACATCATTCCATACCATTTTTAGCCAAAATCTGTATGCTTCTGTTTTGCTGTTTAAAAGTTCCATTCAGAATTTATTCTGATATCACCTACACACCTTATTTACATCCACTCTGATAACGATCATACAATTTAATGGTAGGGAGAAATTTCTGGCTCAGTATAAAACTATTTAGAAATATAACAGCGAAACTGAAAGATGTAGTAAAATATACTAATACGGGGGGTTAAGTTAATTCACTCCCTTATCTTCTTGTTACATATTGACATATTTCAGGAAATGCAAAAAATCTAAGTTGTCTTCCATGTGTGCATATCAGATTATAGACAATGAAAGCAATTTAACAGGTTATTTAAATACTACAATGTAGTAAAATCTGAGGATCTGTTTCTTTACTTGCTTTAGCTGCAGAATATTCTACTTTTGTTTGCAAGTGAACACAGATGTTTTCTATTTATTTTGAAAGATTAAAAATTGATGCATATATCTAGACATGAGTGTCGTCACTGGCATATGATGCTTTCTTCTGATTTTGAGGCACTTTCCCAATCCTTCCCTTCCAGATCATAATCCCAGACACCACATCTGTGACACCGAGCTTTATGAATAGCAGGGAACAAGTCAGTGGTTTGCCTGTACAAGGGCCCATATAGAGAGCCTTCTCTTTTTGTATGGATTCTATGGACATTTTGGTTATTTTTATGAGTGAGAAATAAAGCTATTTTTAAAACGAGTTCTCAGTGAGTACTGTAGGCATTCTCAGTTTGTCTTGTCTTTACATATTTCCTTTGACAGCATTTTTACTTGTGCTTTTTGTAGTTTAGATGCTGCATTGATAAGGCAGTTGATATGTTTCATTAACGTACTCTAGGTTCCTATTTTGTGGCCAGTACAAAGGAATTAAGGGGTGATTGTTGTAAATAAAATTGTGATCTCATTACAGAGAGCACGAACACATCTTAATTCCCACACCAGGACTTGAGTTCACAGGACCAAACATTCAAGTGATGTCCTACATAGCTTCAACATGTGTATCCTAGTCAAGTAATTGACTGTCTAAACAACCAATGCCAGAGAAATTTTTGGAGACGGACTCCTGAACTTTGCACTCAAAGGAGGATGTGTCAGGGACAAGTTGATGAGCAACAGAGTCATGGACCTTCTACTCCAAAGTATGGTTGATAAGGCAACAGTGTTGATGGAATATACTTCCGTAGAATTCGGTCAGGCATTTAAGTTGGTACCACATGGCATTTTGATTAATAAACTAGAACACAAAATTAATATAGAACATATTAAATGTATTAAGAACAGTAACTGAGAGGCTTCAAAATGAAATTGCAAAAGGGAGTCATCTTCAAGTAGGTGTGTTTCTAGTGGGGTCCTGCAGTGATTGGTTAGTTGCCTTACGCTATTTAACGTGTTTTTCAATGACCTGGAAGAAAACATGAAATTCCTGATAAAGTTTGCAGAAGACAAAAATTTTTGGGGAGGAGGTAAATAATGAAGAGGAGAGGTCACTGAAACAGAGCAATCTGGATCGCTTGATAAACGAACAAAATGCATATAAATGTGGCCAGAGGAATACATCTAGGAACAAAGAATGTAGGACATACTTGCAGGATGGAGGTCTCTATCCTAGAAAGCAGCAACTCTAAAGAGACTTGAGGTCATGGTTGATAATCAGCTGAACATGAGCTCCCAGTGCCACACTGTGACCAAAGGGTTAATGCAGTCCATAGATATGTAAACAAGGCAATCTCAAGTAGGAAGGTTATATTATCTTTGTATTTGGCATTGATGCAACTGCTGCTGGAATAGTGTATCCAGTTCTGGTGTCCACAATTCAAGAAGGATGTTGATAAATTGGAGAGAGTTCAGAGAAGAGCCACGAGAGCAATTAGAGGTCATCCTAAGAAAATTGTGCAGGGAGGGATAGCTCAGTGGTTTGAGCATTGGCCTGTTAAACCCAGGGTTGTGAGTTCAATCCTTGAGGGTGCCACTCAAGGATCTGGGGCAAAATCAGTACTTGGTCCTGCTAGTGAAGGCAGGGGGCTGGACTCAATGACCTTTCAAGGTCTGTTCTAGGAGATAGGATATCTCCATTAATTTATTTAATTTTATAATTTATAGAGGATTTGGAAAAAAAAGAAAGCCTTATTGTAATAGATTCAAGGAGCGCAATTTGTTTTGCTTAAAGAGAAGGTTAAGGGGTGATTTGATCACAGTGCATAAGTACCTACATGGAAAACAGAAATTTGATAATAGAGAGCTCTTCAGTCTAACAGATAAAGGTATAACAAGATCCAATGGCTGGAGGCTGAAGTTAGACAACTTCCATCTTTTAAGAGGTTATTCCTTGGCCTGAAAGGGTAAACACACATCTTCTGTGGCAGCGGGATGCTAAAGTAGAGAGTCTTCTTAGCTGCTTTCCCCACTACCAATCCCTGACTACTAAGAATTGAGCAAAATGTATATTGCATGGGAAATTTTGCTTGACTAAGGAAATGCACAATGCAGATTGTGTCCCACTTAACTGCATTCAGTGCTCTAGTCTGTCACCGAGAACTAGCTCTATTGTACTTTCAGTACTGCTGTGCCTTTGCCTGCTGACCACTTCAGCACTGCCCCAGGCAGGCACAACGCCTCACACAGCTCCCAGTGCACGCAGCTACAGTGCCCCCCAAGCAATGGCTGCAGAGACTGCTCATGAGACAATCTGCCCTCTGAGGGGAGGGGAGTTCTGGTTGCAGCAGCTGCCTCCAGCAGTCCTTGTACTCAGGAGAATGCAGTTGTGCATGCAGCTGTGCATGGCTGTGAGGGAGTGGCTCCTTGTTCCCCTTTGTGCATCCATTTAGAGGTTGAGCACAATCTGACTAGGGTGACCAGACAGCAAATGTGAAAAATTCGGACAGGGCGGGGTGGGTAATAGGAGCCTATATAAGAAAAAGACCCCAAAATCAGGACTGTCCCTATAAAATCAGGACATCTGGTCACCCTAAATCTGTCACATGCTGTTGGTTGCCACAGGATGGTGAAATATTAATTCATATTGCACCAATGAAATGTATTATACATATACAGTTACTCATATGTTATATATTACTCAAGTCTTATTTACTTTTGCATGATCCAGAGGGAATGGCATAATGGTCTAAACACCCGGCTTGCAATACCTTAGGTCCCTCCAGTCCACATCTCACCAGAATCAGTTTGAACCCTTCATTTTCTGAGGTCCTACAAATGGGTCTTTCGGAGGAGACCTTAAAGGCTGTAACCAGCTTGCTCTCAATGGAAAATAAGGATTTTGCCTTGGTGTCTTTGGCCAGAATTGCCCATCTCCCCTGTGTTGTCTCTCTGGCTGCGGCCCTTTTAATGCAGAAGGGATTGAAAGCTACCCCTCTGTAAATACACTGTTCGGAAAACACTTTCAAGCTATATTTGGTGCAATATTATAATCAAAGATGGTGACACTGCACATAGCTAAGGTTGTTCAAGCCTTCTTATTGTAATCCCCTATTTTCAGTTGTTTCTAACTTTGCCAGACTTGAACCATGTGGGCTGAAGTTGCCCGTGCTGGGTATTTGCCAAAAATCTGATTTTTTTTTTTTTATAAAAGAGACAGTTTCTGCTAAAGCCATTCAGTCGTATCCAAGAATGACATTAAGAAAAATACTTTACTCTACCCAGGGTTGGTAAAAAAAATTAAATGTTTTGTTGAGCAGCTCTAGCACCTCCATGCTTCGGAGCAGGGATTTGACATTTGGTGGGTGGCGCAGAAGTTGCCCTGCATGTCAGGTATGTGGCTTTTTCTGTCCCCATAAAAAGCCATCAAAATTCGGCAAAGTTATAAGCCTCTATAAGAGTCTCAGCTAGTTTGTGCTCAGAGGTTTACTAGAGTTTGGCAACTAAAGTTTCCAAAGATTCCATCTACACTCAGCATGCTCCAGCCTGTAGTTGCAGGGCTGAACAGAACTTCCCCAGCAATTACTTCTTCTGGAAACCAGTGGTTGCTGTGGTGTCAGTTCCTGTGCTTGACAACTGACACCACAGTTCTCTCCCTGCTGGTGCCCAGGAAGAAGTACCCAAACTGAAATGCAGAGGGGTGAGAAAAGTCGGGGGAGATGAGAGGTGGTTTCAGGAGCCACTCTGGGGAGGCACAGAGAGGGAAGGGGAGGTAGGAGAGTCAGGAGCCTGGGTCAGATCCAGGCAAAGTGATTGTCTCACATCTCTAAACCTCTTGATCCAGGGCTGGCAGGGGGCCGAACCAGTGCAACTTAGAGCAGCTCGAGGGTTGCTCAGAGTTACAATCAGCAGCAAAGACACCAAGAGGTCCCTTTCAGAGGTTGGGAATTGCTGGAGACCCCCAATGTTCCAACCGTGTCCCATATATGCATGTCTTTTAAACAGGGGGCAAAGAAAAGGGTTACAGATCTGTGGCACAGGGCAAGCTACATTTTGAGGATTCCACTATGCCAGGGAGTCCTCCCCTGGCCACTCAAGCTAGTTTTAAGTTTACTTTTGGGGGCTGGAGCAAGGCAGAGGCAATTTAGTGGAGCCCCGGATGGTTCATACAACTGTATAGCTTTATTCCAGTTAAACTGAATAAATAAGGTTAATAAAGTACAGATTTATTTATAGTTCTCTCCAGTGAGGAGGGAAGCTGTTAGAAAGGTATGTGGTTAAAGCAGTACTGTATACATTTTTCCCCTATCAATTTACATTATGCAAACATCTCATGCATATAAAAAGTGGGGTTTTGTATCAGTGGAATTATATACAGTATTTTGCGGTTCTATACACTCAGGTTAGTACATATTTACATGTAGAATGCACACAAGATTATGCTCGGGCCAAACCCTAAAAGAAAACATGCGGTAAATGGTTGCTTTAATAAGTCCTGTTCCATTGAAAGGAAATAAAACCTGAGTATTAATGAGATATAATTATATATTTAAAATCTTTTCCCTTGTGCAGTATACAGAATTAATGCCAGTAAACTCACAAACTGCAACATTCTACTCCATTACATCTGCAATGATTAGAGATAGTTTGAACATCTGGCATATAATCTGTGATAGAAAACAGCATTCTGCACTTTAATGGACGTCTGGAGGCTACACATATCTGATTTTATTTCTTTGCATTAACTCTTTACTAGGAGGAGAAGATTTGGTGCCAGAGCACCTTCTGTCTTTTGCTGAAGTTCCACTTACCTCTGCTATTTAGCTCTCGTCATACATGTTTACTTTTCTTTTAACATCGAAACTAAAATGGAATCCATCAGATTTATAAGGTGTTATTTGTAAACTAGACAATTGAACAACATTAATATTTATATGTTAAAAATCTAAAACTCAGCCAGTGAAAATGAAGACAATTTCCTAATTTTCAATTAATCAAGAACATTAAAATGAAGAAACATTCACAGTTCCTTTGTTATTTCAAAGACATTCTGAATAGTCTTTCTTAATTTGGTTTCCTTTCATAATCTTGTACATAACTTGCCTGTCTATGCTAAGGTTTTCAATATTTGTACATTTTGATGTATCCTAAGTGCAAATATCCAAGAACGTCTTTGACTGGCACTGACTTTCATTGAGAAAATTAGATTTCTCTGCTCGTGTAGGGTGTGTTTTGCCCCAAGCTAAACAAGCTAGGTTTTAGCCCTACTGTGTTTTATATAGAAAAGAAAGACACTTGGCTGAAAAGAGAATGAGACTGACAGTATTATCTTTTGCCTTATTTATTGAAATATTAGCTAATACTAACTCCTAAGGAAGCCTTGAAATTGGACTCTGAGTAGTAAATGAGACTGATTGAAGTATCGTATCAATAGAGATCTGTGTCACTGTTGAAAGGGTTTAGCATTTAAGATTACCTGAAATAGGAATATTCTTGATGATCATATTTTGGAAAGACAGAGAATACGTGCTTGTATGAAAAATGCTAGTGTTACGTGGAGTTTTGTAATATTCTAACTTGTATGTCAGGGACTTACTCAGCTACTATGGTGTAATGAAAGCTGTGGTTATGAGCAGCTTCTGTTGAGGAGTTTAATAATTAGCCAAAATACAGGTGCAATAAGCAATCTTTAGGACCTGGGACCTTACTGCAATGGTTCACAGGGGGGATTCAAAAGGTTTAATGGGTACATTACTGTACAGAAATACTTAAGCCACACACTGTACATAGAGAAATGTTACAAGAAAGAACTGGGGATAATCGTTTAGCATTAAGACTACCTAAGCAGAGATCACGTGCAATACATTAACCTGCTACTGAATTGATTCCTGTGTTGGTAAAAAACAGAAGACTTCCAGTTGTAAAGTGAACAATGTTCTCATTTTCATACAAGCCAGGCTGAACCCTGTTCAGCAAAGATTAGGAAAAATTGGCTTAATTATAGTCTAATGATGGTCTAATATAACGTGGGCCATATTTAATGGGAGTCCCACACAATGCATCTGAAGCCAAAAAGTTGTGGGTGACTTCTAATTCTAGTTGTCTTTGACATAGTGAGTCCTTTTATGCACAGGATGGAAATAAAATTATTAGCAATATATTTGGCAATTTAGAAAGAAAGCTTTGGATTTAACATGCTAAAGGACACACGGGGAGGGATAGCTCAGTGGTTTGAGCATTGGCCTGCTAAACCCAGGGTTGTGAGTTCAATCCTTGAGGAGGCCACTTAGGGATCTGGGGCAAAAATCAGTACTTGGTCCTGCTAGTGAAGGCAGGGGGCTGGACTTGATGACCTTTCAAGGTCCCTTCCAGTTCTAGGAGATAGACTACCTCCATTAATTTATTTATTTATAAGTTGATGCTTATTTGGGAAGCTGCTTACCTGGATCTATTCACAGGAAGGCTGGGTTGTCTCATCTCCCCACATTGGGATAACATTGATTTGTCATTAAGTTATTCTCTGTCATTTACACAGGAATATGAGCTAGCAAGTGTGCATTCTTAGGGCCCAATCCTGCCCCCACTGAAGTCAATGAAAGCTCCCATTAAATGGGAGACTGGGCCAAACTGAGACTTGGTGTAAGCAATTCCACTAAAGTCATTGCAGAAAATAAAGATTCAAACTGAAGAATTTAGAAAATCCCGTTGGTAGCCTGAGAGCAGAATTTGGGTACAAATCAGATCTTTCTTTGCCAATGAATTGTACCCCTTAGTTAGAGGCCTGGTTTGGAGGTAGCATGAGCCTCGCCACCCCAGAGGGACCTTGAAGAGCAATTGTATCTTCCCTACCTGAGCTCCCCAGAGTGTGTCTGTGGAAGAGAAGAGAGGACAGGAGATTTGCACAGGCAGCACCATACTTTAATAGTGCAGCAGACACTTCCTCCTGGTGAGTTCAGTCCGATTTGGAGGCTGGTGCAGAAGGAGGCTGGTGCCTTGTTAACTTCCTGCTCTCTTTAGGGCACTGTTTAACCCTGGGGAGGCACAGAGGAGGCAGTCCATGAGCTCCAAGAACAGGGACTGCTATTGGCCTTAGCCCTTTAGTGGATTGGGGGAAAAGGGCAATGCTCCAGAGAGACGAGACAGGCATGGACAGTGAGAGCAAGACAATGTCCAAAGTTATTAGGTTATTGTGAATGTACTTACAGAATCATGCCCTGCGGTGATGCAGAAATTGGGGTAGAGGGCATAAGAAGACTCTTCTGCCATGCAAGCAGGAGAGCAGAATCCTTCAGTAATGCACAGAAGAATGAAAGGTGATATATTTGGTAAATATGCTGGCCCGTGCACCACATTCGTGTTCACTGTTCAGGTGGTTAGCACCTATTTTGCAGCCAGCTTCAAGTACTGCTCGAAACTGCTCACAGAGAATTAACAAGAAGAACACACTGGTGGGTTTCAGACTGTCTGCCTACAAATGCTACTCCACTGGACGCCAACTACACTACCTGGGACCATGGCGTTACCCTATATTTGAATTCTGCATATGGCCTTTTGTAAATAAGATGTAGATCCAGTGGTTTCAGGTTTCAAAGGGAGGAGGGTGGACTGGGCTAGAACCCCTCAGTTCTGCTAAGAAACACATTCTAGAAAAAGAAGGAGTAGTGCATTTTTTCCTCGCTTCATGAAACCATCTGTATTAAGAGATTAGTGCCTCTTTACTGGAGACATAGGCCAAAAGCTCAATTAAAAAAAGAAAAACATTAATTTGGCCCTGGAGCTCTTCGTTTAAAATCAATCAATACCAAAAATACTGTGATGGCCCCCAAAATGAAAGAAGAGAAGGAAATGGTTGGAAGCAGGGAAGTGAGGCAGGATGGGTGTGTGTGAGTGGGACAGACAAGCAAAGCATTGGGGCATGTTTATGAGAAATTGTTGTCAACTTTCCTCCCTAACAAAAGGGTTGGTGTGCTTAATAGCAGGAGGAAACTAAAGGTGTAAGAGGTGAGCTGGAGGAGTGGCCCCAAAATAAAGGAATGAAGAAGAGCCCAAATATGAAATAATCAGACTTTTATAGTTTGACAGAAGACAAAATATGCAATTCCCACAGAGTGTGTGAAAATTAAAAATAAGAGCATGAGACTTGATTTGGATGGTGTTTCCCTCTGTATTTGGAAAGCGCCAAGCACATAGTTTTACTGTGACAGCACACAAAGTAATCATAGTCCACACTGCATCATTTACATTAACCTAGAATTATAAAGTTAGAGCTAATTATCTTAGTAGTAAGGATTGAGAAAAACAGACCAGCCCCTTTAAGCCTAATTTGCCATGATCGTGCATAACATCCCTTTCAGAACTAGGGAATCACTGGTCAAGGGTCCAGTTAAAGATGCTACCGAAAAAAGATTTATTGGGGTAGTACATCATTCTACGTGCATGGGGGAGGGGGTGAATGCATGGCAGGTGGTGAGCTCATCGTGAAATCTCCAAATATAGCCAGAAGAAAAACCAGAAGGTTCATTTGAAAAGATTCCTCACACACACGCACACTTCCACCCAGAGATTTGGAACAGCCCAATTACTTTCCCTCAAATTCTGTAGGCCTTTAAAGATGGAATAACACCCAGTACTTAACTCCAAAGGGAATAACTCAACACACGAAGTGTGATGCTACAGGGCAATGCCAACACCAAAGAGTATTTCAAGTATTTTAGCTAAAATGTGCCCCAAGTTAAGAGGCCCTCTGGAATGCCAGTGATCCTCCATGAAATACTTGCTTCCTCTGGAACAGGGGTTAGCAATCATTTCATACTGGGAAAGCACATAAAAAATGTAGCAAAAAAACCTCCTTGCACCTCTCCACTTCCTGGCACCTTATGCAGCTATTTACACCTGTGCAAAGTGAGTGGGGAGTGGATGTAAAATATGACCAAATCAGAGTACGCCACTTATTCACACCAGTCAGAACGTTTTATACAGCAGGAAGTGTTGCCAGTTCTCATGATAAAATCAAGAGCCTTGTGATATTTAATGTTTTATGTAAAATCCCACTCCTGTGGAGTCACGACACCAAAAAATCCTCAGTTTTGATTTTAAAAGATGAAGTTTCTAGTCCTTATTATTGCAAAGAAAAGCTTGCAAATATGACCCAAGTGCACCCTAAAGGATCAAAAACCAGAAAGTAAATAAAAAAAGAAGCCAGTATTTATTATTTTAAAATAAACTTGATTTTTAAGCCACTATTATGATTTTGGGGGCCTGGTTCATGATTTTTGGATTGGCAATACTGCATAACTCACTACACAAGCTGCAGTCCAGGGGAGAATCAGGCTCTTAGATTTTAAGGAATGAAGCCTTGTGTTGTATGAGTGTTAAGAGGGCCAACTGTTGTTAGGAAATCCCAACTCACAAGACTTGTGTTGTGCACAACCAGTTTATCATAGAATACCAGGGTTGGAAGGGACCTCAGGAGGTCATCTAGTCCAACCCACTGCTCAAAGCAGGACCAATCCCCAGACAGATTTTTGCCCCAGATCCCTAAATGGTCCCCTCAAGGACTGAACTCACAACTCTGGGTTTAGCAGGCCAATGCTCAAACCACTAAGCTATGCCTCTCCCCAAGGTTTAAGCAGGGACCAACACACAAAAATGATGTCATCAGCCCACTTTCTGCAGTCCTCACATTGGACAGTCTCTCTCCCTGGTGCTGATGGGCTGTTTGCTCCAATATCCTCCCATCCTCTCCCTCAGTTTCCAAACTGATCCAACTCTCCCCCGTTTCTTCTAATAAACCCACTAAAGGATTTAAACTACAATGACTCATGGCACTAACATGCCATTTGCAGCCATCATGTTGTTCAGTCTGCTTGTATGTTATATATCTTCTCCCTATTCTGTGTGTTGTGGCTATTTAGATAGTAATATTTGGGGCAATGACAAAGCTCTTACTGTATGTCTATAAATTACCTAGCACAATGGCCCCCATTCTCAACTAGCCCTAGGCACTACCATAATACCCAAATCCTCAGCTGAGGCTGAGTGCATGGTGCAAGTCAGGAAGTGGGGGTTGAAAAGGTGGGCGTAAGCCAACTTTGGGCTCCCCTGATACTGGGACAGAAGTGTGCTGGTCTGCTTCTCTGGCATAAGTTAGAGTGTTTACCCTAGGAGGCATTTGCATGCATAGTTACATCTCTTTGCTTTGGGCATGTGAAAAACCACTGAGCTGATTGGTGGGAAACTTGTTCCTTTATGCACATTAATAAAAGTGTTAGGGGTATAGTGAGGGAAATACCTGAAAATAGGTTGGAAGTGATAAGTACACTTCCAACTCAGAAAAGAATCTTGGTTTTCATTAATACATCAGTAGAAACCAATGGAGAAACAAATCTTGTTATCTGGCTTCTCAGATAGTAGACACTGGTTCATTAGCTTTAAAGCATATCAACTGGATAACACTATTTATTCCATATAGAATAATGATCTACTTTCAGGGAATACAATATTGCACATGCAGGAATGAATTCATCCATTATTCACTGCTTAAAGACACACACTTACGTAAGGGAGAGAAAGAGAAAAGGATGGAGACACTAACCAGGTCCTCCAAAGGAAAGGAAAGCCTAGGAACACATCCTGGAGCTATTACACAGCATACAGTACAGTAACTACTGTATACATCAGATTAGGTTATATTACATGGATTTGTCACCCTGGTTATGTAGTCATATTTAAGAAATGGAGTAAAGATGCAGGACAAAAGTGTTCAGATCTTCTTTCTGGGTCCTATCATGGGGCTTTCTGTCTAGTGGAAAAACAAACTGTTGTGCTGTTAGAAGTATATATCCATTGAGCTAGTTTAGATCTGTGCAGTAGGAGATAATTCCACAGACATGTTAACAGCCCCTTCAGAAATACTGTGATGTTAATTGTACCAGCCTGCAATAGCTCTGCAGTGTTCAAGCTATATAGTTGACAATAAAAATATTATAAAAAAGATAGTTACTGCATGTTTAAAGTGTGTCTCAAAATTAAATCTCAGCCATTAATTTTTCCTCCCAAATTACTAAAAAGCAACAGTCCACACTAAAGACTAACCGCTTGTAAAATTGGATTTTTAAAGATGAAGTTTTTTTAAGCCAATGCTGGTCCAAAGAAACATTAGAACAATTCTACTACTGAAAAAAGGCAGTTTAGCTAATCCACACTATGGGGAAAAAATGGATTCACTCTGATCATATCAATGTTTCAGACATTGTGATTTAAAATAGCTGGGATATTAAGCCTCACAAAATATAGTCTACTGGATGATTCAGGACATTGGTAATGAGATATTGATTCTTTCACCGTCAGGTCATAGGTTCAAATTAGCTTAGACTGGTAGTGAGTTTGGTTGTGCAAATTTAATCATGTTTAAAGTGAAACCCTAGTGCCAGGTACTCTGGTCTGGTTTCGTTGGGGTGGGCAAAGGTGGCTTTCAGCTTGATTTTTGCCCAGCTCAGAGCTGGGTTGGTTCCCTGGCACAATTACAGCCACCTGAAGGCTGCTCTAAACTGCACCCACTGCCATTGGCAACCGCCAGCTGTTCTGACATACAGTACACAGGAACACACTGGCCACATCCCTACATTATTGGCAGGAATAAAGTTGGGGAGGGAGGCAGGGGCTATAGGAGCCACCAAAGCTCTGTGCCAGCTAGGCATTCCCAGATACAGAAGGACTCCTCCATTGGCCTAGTGCAGATTTTCACTGGGCAACAGACACACAACTAGCCTGATGGACTGAAGAATCTGTCCCTTACATTTTCAGAAACTCATAGGGTGCGGAGTAGGAGGCGGCTTTGACTGTCTCCTTCCCTCCTCACTCAGGGGAAGAGACCCCAGTGCCTTTTAGGTCTTGTAGACCTGACATTATATGAAACAAAGTTTTAAAGGGATGCCTCACATCAACCAGGACTGATATACACCAGCACTGACCATCAGCACCTGGCCAGTGGGCTGAGCAAGAAACAGTAGTGTGCAATGCAAAGCACAGTAACAAAGTGCCCCTAACATTCTCATTTTCACTATGCTGGAGCCCAGGAGGCCCAGATTTCAGATGGGTGTCTCACCAAGTACAAAGGCAGTTTGGAAAGGGAGGTATTTTGGCACTGCTGCTCTGCATTTCCTTGCAATTTCAGTGGAAACATGAATTTGCACGTCACCAGCACTGTACATTTTTATACTGTTATATGAGAAAAATGCATGTCAGCTGCTTCGTGATCTAATGTGAACTGATTTGGTGGTTTCAGTACCACTTCCACTGCACAAGACTATATAGCAAGAGTCACCACCATAATTGACTGGCATTGGTTTGAACCCCTATAATTTACGTGGTACCATAAAGGTGCACAATCTTCATCACAATCTCAGCTGAGAGACTAAAGAATTGATTTTGCTACTCCACCACAACTGCTCAGATCAGAATTGACACTTTGGTGATGCAGATGCTGTACCTGTTCTATGATATAAAAGAGAATTTCAGGACAGTAAGTCTGTCACCTTTCAGGAGTACTGAAGTTTAGAAGAGCCCATAAATCCTGACACACAATTGGAAGCCTGTGATAAAAGATAATCACAAGTGTACAGGAGAAGGAGATGTGCAGAATTAGTTACCAGTGTGCCTATGGGATATTTCTGGTCACTAAAAGGCTAGAATGACACATTACTGTGCTTCATTTCTCGCCTACCAGGCCATCCACATACAGTACAAGTGTCAGTAGTTTCCTCCTATACACTAACAGTTATAATCCCTGGGGTTCAACAGGAGAAAACAATATACCACACGGTGTATGAATTGACCTTTGTGTAATTAAGCTAATGTGAACAGTGAAAACCCACCTCAACGGCTAACATTGTTAACATAAACAACAGCTCAACTAAAACCTAGACTTCCCTAGCCTCCTGTAGGTTCACCATACCTGTCCTGAGCTCAGCAGCCCACAGGTGCTGAAGGATTTTGCTCCTACCTCTCACTGGCAAGTACATCCATTCTTCCCCCTGGAAGGTAAGAAGAGTCTTTCTGGGCAGAGCCATTCAAACTGCCCTCCTGCTCCTTTGAAGTCTCTCCTTGAACTCAGCAGACTCACTGTACTCAGCAGGCTTGGATCTGAGTCACATGGTCCTATCATGTGACACTCCCCCCACTTATGCCTTTCACCTGAGGAGGTGGGCTAACCCAAGTCCCTTAAAGGGCCAGCCCACTGTGTGACAGCATCCTTCATAAACTTGCAGATGCTGGGTCACCATATCTCTCCTTTGGCTGAGTTACATACATTTGGTTGTTTTAATATTTACTCCTTAACTCTATTTGCTCTTCTCTGTTTCTTGATATCTTGCCAATAGTGAAATGCCCAGAATTGTGCACAGTATTCTAGGGAGAGTCTTACCAGTTCTATTAAAAGAAGAACTATTCCCCCCTGTATCAAAACACCATGTTTCTGCCAGCCCTAAAGAGCACTGGAGTTTATTGTCTATGCTACCCGCCAGCATTTCAAGGTCATCTCCAGCTTCCTGGCTGCTAGCACACCTATATTCTTGTTTAACATAATGGTTTTTCATGTTTCTCCATTTCATTGCATATCTGCATGATGAGTAATTTTCCCCAGATGCCTTAACTTGCATTCCTCTAGGCCAGGGGTGGCCAACCTGTGGCTCCGGAGCCACATGCAACTCTTCAGAAGTTAATATATGGCTCCTTGTATAGGCACAGACTCTGGGGCTGGAGCTACAGGCACCAACTTTCCAATGTGCTGGGGGGTATGTGCTCACTGCTCAACTCCTGGATCTGCCACAGGCCCTGCCCCCACTCCACCCCTTCCCTCCCCTGAGCCTGCAGTGCCCTCGCTCCTCCCCCCTCCCCCTCAGAGCCTCCTGCATGCCACAAAACAGATAATTGGGAGGTGCGGGAATGCAGGGGGAGATGCTGATCGGCGGGGCTGCTGGTGGGTGGGAGGCACTGGGAACCGTGGGGGGAGCTGATGGGGTCTGCTGATGTATTCCTGTGGCTCTTTGGCAACGTACATTGGTAAATTCTGGCTCCTTCTCAGGCTCAGGGTGGCCACCCCTGCTCTAGGCTGAATTTATTTTTAATTCCTGTCCATTTTTCTAACCTCCCTAGGTTCCTTTGTATTATTTCTCTGTCCTCTGTGGTGTTTGCAACCCCTCCTAATTTACTTTCATCTGCAAATTGAATTACTGTGCTGTTTAGCTCTTTTTTCAGATCATTAATAAAAATGTTAAACAAAACTATGCCTTCATCAGATAATAATACTTATGAAGTAGCTCTGAAGAAGTGCGTCTGTGGTAATACAATAGGATGGAAGCTCATCAAAAATTATTTGCTCAGATTTTTGGTTGCACTGTTCAGCATTTCCCATTTGATATGAGCAGATGCGATGAAAACACAAAATAACTTTAGAACTTCAAACCTAAATTATATTCATCTACAACAGTGGTCATCAGTAGGCAGACTGCAGGCCAAAACAAGACCACCAAGTGCTTTTGAATGGACCCTGAACTCTTTATTTACTTATCATTATTGTTATTTTTTATTATTATTATTACCTCTGGAGTCTGGAACTTGACCAAGAAATTTATACCTTGACAAAAAATAATCGACCACCCCTGTCTACATGGTACACACACAGGGCTGGTGCCACATCACAGTGAGTGATGAGTCACACCATGGTGTCTATTCTAAATGAAAAAATGTCAAATGTAGATACATGGTAAAATAGATGCTTATCACATTAACTTCAGTGGGGGTAGGATTAGGCTCTAAATGCCAGAGACTATAATACCAGAAGGCCTGCGCCTGTTCTCATTGATGCCACTAGGATTTTAATGGTCTTGACTTCAGTGGAAGCAGAGTCTGGCTGAAAAGAATTAAAAAGCCAACAAACATTACGATTTTTAAAGTTTATTGAAAATTAACAAATAATTTAAAATGGACTCATAGACTTTAAGGCCAGAAAGGACCACCATGACTACTGAGTCTGATCTTCTGCACATCACAAGCCACAGACCCTCACCCACTTATCCCTGTAATAGACCAATAACCTCTGGCTCAGTTACTGAAGTCCTCAAATCATGATTATGTCACAACATAATAGGTAAAATTCTCCTCTTGGTTATGCCAGGGCAACCCATTGAAGTCTGAAAGGAGAAAGTGAGAGGAGAATACAGCTCATGGATGATAATACATTTCTCCACTGAGAAAATATGCAGCACTTTGGTGAAAACATAATACAAATATTAAGAGTCAATGCTTCAGGAGATGGGAATATTTCTCATATAAGGCCTGCTTCCAAGTCCAGTGATGCTAGTGGAAATTGAAATTCTCCAAGTGACTTCAATGGGCACTGGAAAAAGCCCCTATTGAATCCAGGTCATAATACATTACTACAGGGTCATGGCATAAATAAGCAGCATATTAAAGACTAAAACTAGTATAATTCAGGAAATATAGTTCTTGCCTTCCCTAGCGCAGACATGATGGCCAAGACATCTTATGGGAGATTTTTAACAAAAGAGCTATTTCTTCTGTTGGCATGAATATCACAATTTTTCTTTATTATTCCTTGTGTTTCATGCATCATAATATGAATTACTTAGAAGACTCACACAACACCTTTCCTTAATAATAAACACCAATGGTAATAATGGAAAAAAACACCAGTGGCGTAACTGTAAGAGAAGCATTATATCCCTTGTTGAAACATCTCTCAAAATGTACAGTATGCATTTTTATGCATATATCTTTTTCAAATAGAGGTTTTTTCTCTAATGTTATTAATATTGTGCCTGATTTGCCAGGGCACTCCTTCAGTTTTCTTCTTGTCATGTGACATCTCCATTACTGGGGGTTTGCAACCATGGTAGCCCATTCTGTACCATCCTCTGCTATTCTGCAGACCAGCATCTCCTGCAGTTCTGGATGTCCAGCCTGCTCCACTCCACAGTGCACCTTAAGGAGACAGATCAACGTTTTGGTACCACCTACTTTGGTCTGCTCCTGCTTGCTTCTCCTCCCTTGCACTTCCTTCCTGTGCTCTCTTACCAGTCTCCTTGTTAATTAGCTCATTAGCTGCCCAGATCCAGTCTGATCTGGTAATCAGGAACTCCTCTCCTTAATCAGGCCCTCCCCGCAGGCCTAACTGGTTAAACAGTGACCAGGTTGCTGCTTCCCAGGACTCTGTCACAGGGGATCTGAATCGAGAGGCAGATTGGCTTGGCAGACACAGGAGTGCCTGAATCAGGAGGTTTTCAATCTCATGCTTCAGACATTTGGCCTGCCTTCACCTAAACTATTCATCAATAATCCGAATGCAAAGAGGCCTAAATACTTCACCAGGGCGACAAACCCCCCAGATTCATGGGACAGATGCCTTATTGCACAGTTGGCTGAAAGACCTACTCTGTGTTTCCACCCTTTCTGCTATTGGGGAATGCAATCCCGAAAATAAAATGAGAACAGGTGAGGGTAATACTGATAACCCCACATTGGGTGAGGAGACCTCAGTTTTCAGATCTAACAGAGCTGAAACTGGAGACTCTGCTCCAGATTTCCTGGAGACTGGACATTCTATCACTGTGTCCTCTTCTTCATCTGGACCTGGTTCACTAACACCTTGGTTATTGAGAGGGAAGCACTAGAAGGTCTGGGTCTATCCTTCAGACTCATTAAGACATTGCTTTAATCTAGGAGAGTATTGCTACTAAAGGTGTACATCTCTATCTAGTCCAGATGCAACTACTGGTGCCAAGAGCACAGTGCAAATCCCAGAAATCCAGGAATTTCAACCATTTTGGATTTTCTCCAAGAAGGCATAGACAGAGATCTTCAGCTCAGTACCATTGTATGTCAGGAATCCATTCTTAGTAGTGTGCTATTTGCTGGATCCTTGGGTTCCCTGGCTGATGAAACCCAGGTATCCAGATTCCTTTGAGCAGTCCAGTTAGCCAGACTGGTAGTCAGGTCACTTGTTCCAAAATGGCATGGTGTAGCACTGTCTTTCAGCCTGGTGCCTCCTGCTGACAGTGACTCCATTGCTGCGGTGGTCTCCCTTCTCGTAACTCAGCTCTCCAGCCACTCTTTCTGGGGTAACAGAAAGCCAAACATCAAACAGTCCAATGTCCTCCCCAGAGGTCCCAACTCTGGACTCATGCCACCTTGACAGTGATTGGTAGGGGAACCCGGGCCTTCCTACTAAACTGAGTTCCAGGGACCCTATAGCCAGCAGCTAAGGTCTGCACAGCCCCACTTCTTCTAGCTGTTGTCCTGGCTCCTTCCTACCCAGCCTTTTTCAGGCCTTCTTCCCCACAACTTCTCTACCTTTTTCAGGGCTAGGACTCTTAGGGCTGGGCCCTCTCCTGGGCTTCCTCATCACTACCTCCTATTACCAGAGAGTGACTGCAGACTCTCTCTCCCCCTACAGCCCTTCTGCTCTTTATTTCCTGGCTTTAGAATCACCATCTAGCCCCTCCTCAGCTATTCATCCCTCCCTAGTCATTAATTAAACCTAGCTTTCTCTCTTTTACAGGTATGTTAATTGGCTTCTTAGGCTCACATTAACTCATTGAAAACGGGTATATGGGGTACGTACTCCCTCATAGGGATCTGCCACTAGTGTTCAGGATCTTAACAAGCCATCCCTCTAAGCTTTTGACATCAGTGTCAGCATTTTACTTATCCATTAAGATCTGTTTAACAGCGATCATGTCAGCCAGCTGAGTGTTAAACTGGCAGCCTAATCTATACATGAGCCTCACTGCATGTTTCACAAGGACAAGGTAGCACTCAGGACACCAGAATCCTTTCTTCCTAAGATAAATTTCTTCTTCCACACTTCTTCCAAAGAGGTTGTGCTTCCTTTGTTCTGTCCAAAAGCATCCAACTGAAAGGATGTGGCACACCTTAGAGGTCAGAAAAATCTTGAAAAATTATTTCAAGCGTACAGAATCCATGAGAAGACTGGACTCCCTATTCATGTCCCTCCATCCAAAATGCCAGGGACTCAGAGCTTCCAAGTCTTCCATTGCTAGGTGGATTAGACTAGGCATTGCGGAAACCTACAAAGCATCAGAGGTTCCTGTTCCAGAAGGGATCAAGATGCACTCCACTAGATCCTTAGCAACCTCATGCAAGTGTATTCACTTTGGAAATTTGCAATGTGGCCACTTGGTCTACAGGCAACACCTTCATTAAGCACTCTAAGGTGGATTGATACAGATATTTATGAAAATTAAATTGAGAATTTACCAGTAAACTAGCCTGGATTAAATTATGCTTTATGTCAACAGGAATAAAAAGGCTCAGTTTTGGTGAATCTGTAAGTACTATACTAGATAATAATGGTCTAGATAATACTTAGCTCTGCCTTGAGTGCAGGGGACCTCTCGAGGTCCTTCCAGTCCTACAGTTCTATGACTTTCTGTCCTCTGCAAAGATCTCCTTTGGCAGGAAAGTGCTACAAACCATGGCACAGAAATAACGTAGCCCTTTGAGCAAGTCTACAAAAAGAGGAAGTATTTCCTTCTCTTTCTTCCTACCGAACTTTTTCATAAATTGCCTTATATCTGTTCACTCCTCACTGCATCCCAGGCATCCAGAACTGTGGGAGACGCTGGGGTGCAGAATGGAAAATGTCTTATTGATAATTTCCTTTCTGCTAGCAGCATCTCTCACATTTCTACCCAGCCTAGACGGCTCGTGAGCCAAAGGTCAGATGTTAAGTGAGATCATTACCATACACCCATCTTTCTTGGTCTAATGCATAGCTATTTCATTACCTCCAGAGCATTTGTTAATAATAATGTTATGCAAGTTTTACAGGTTTGGATGAATTCTTCTGGACGCAAGTGGGAGCAGAGGGGGCGTGGCCAGAGTGTGTGGTGGCAAAACATTGATCCGTTTCTGTAAGTTGCAGAGTGGAGGGGAGCAGCCGGGACATCCAGGATTCTGGGAGGTGCTGCTAAAAGAAAGGAAATTGTTGGTAAGAAATTTTCCACTCTCTTTGTGGATGAATAGTCCGTTTGATCCATCCAGGATACTACGTAATCCATCCAAGTTCTTCAGTTTTACAGATGTGTAACTATTGATTTGAATGGAATTACACTACTATAAAACTGTAATAATGCAGTGATTCATCACATTCCAGGGCTAAGATTTTCAAACATAGGAGCCTAAAGTTAGATTCCTCAGTCTATATTTAGAATCCTGAATAAATGACCTGATTTTTCAAAAGTGCTGAGCAACTATTGATTTAAATTTACTGCTCTACACTTCAGGCCACTTTTTAAGGAATTTTAATATGGATGTTGGGGCCCAAATTAGGCTATTTAAAAAAAAATGTTTGCCTTTAACTTTTTATTTATGAGAAATATACATATTTGCATTCCTTTAGAAAGAAATATACTTAAATTCTTTTAAATTTATTTTCAAAGCTGTCTTATTTAGCAATATTTCTAAACATTAAATTTACCTCCTACCTCATCTGTTCAAATGTACCTCATTGACTACCACTGTCTGCACAAGAAACAAAGCTTTTGTAATCTATTTCTGCAGAAATAATTGCTGTGTAACAAACAGAAGACAACCCTTTATTACTTTGTTTCCAGTCTTCTTCCTATATTGAGAAACTGTAGATGAAGCAAGAATTAATGAGCATGAACACTTAGAGTAATTTTCATTGATTTTCTTGTGATATCGGAGAGTGGAGGTTCTCAAAAAAGTTTGCAAATAATGTGGTGTAAAAGAAAGTTAATATTATTTTCAGGTCATCAGAATGCTAAGCAAAGAATAAATAAAGGATTGTTTCGCTTTCTTCTGCCCATCCCCCCACCATCTAAAAAAAAAGCCCCAAATAAACAAAAAACAGTAAGAAAAATTTCTTAGCCTTTCAAAACCCTGGAGCAGATTCTCACTTGGTGAAAATCAGTGTAATCCCATTTGATTTACACTAGCTAAAAAGCTAGCCCTCTATTTGAACGTGCTGGGGAGTTAGCTTTCTCTGCCAGTGTTCAGCATCATTCCACATGATTCTATAGAATTCTAATATAAATTCTGGTCATAAACAAAGAAAAAACAGATGGACAGAGAATATGATGATCAATTTGTGTCTGTACACATTTTTTCTCCTCTGTTAGCACCATTGAAATGCATGATTTTTTTTATCTTTAGACTTCAGTTTTGCATTTCTCTTCATCTTGGTTTCTAGATACACTGGAAAAATCTTTTCAAAATATTAAGGAAATTACATCTAAGTCTCACTTTTAATATGTGTTCCATGTTTGTAAATGTTCCTTCATACATCAAATGTGTTGCTTCCCACCAGGTAAACTACATCTTATTGCTTACCATGTCTGTCTCTGCACAACATTTAGTTCACAAGGCATAAATAACAGTGTGTTATATAAATAATTACATGCATGAAAGGTTGTAAAACATTGAAGATGTATTTGTACTTTTACTTACGAGAACGTTTTAAAATGATTGCCTTGTTCAATGTGTGGGTTTTTGTGTGTGGAATGGGGCACACACGCAGAACATTTTCCAAAGTTTTTTTTTTTCCCCTTTCCTTCAGGTCACACTAACATTATAGTTAGCAAATTGATAAGGTTCCACTGTTAAGCTTTATTACTTGTGACATGAGCCTATGACACTTTATAAAAAGAAGTAATCCAGAACAATCTCTAGGTAATTAACACCTAGATAAACAAACATAAATTTCTATATTGCATTTATTTGGACTACCACTCAAATATGCGTGAACCATGCTTTTTTAATTAAAAGATAAATCTATGTGACACTTAGCCTCAAACTTAATTATTCAGCATAGTATAATAAAAAATAGAGCCCATTAAATGTGTCTTGCTCTGTATTTCTGTATTAACAGCAAAACAGTTCACTCTGGGATCATTTAAATTTTCTACCTCCTCTTTTCCTATGATTTCCCTGTTCGTTGAGACTCCTTAAAAAAAAAAAAAAAAAAACCAACCAAAATACGATTAGCAACACCAACAGGTGAGGAGCTGCAGAACTCTTCACAATCCCTTTGTATAGTGTTCAGCTGGATTACACTTTTAATATTACATTACACGATAGTTTTACCTTCCCCTTGCCCCCCGCCCAACCTTCCCCATGGAAACATACTTCCACTTTGGTAGATCATGCCAAGCAGTGATACGCAGAAATGAAAAACACAATACTTAAGAATAATTTCACTGGGATCGTGCTTACAATACACAAGGTGAGATTTTTATAATATACTGTTACAATACAGATGTTAAACAGATAAGGGAAAAATTCAATTCCCAAATTACAGTCGACGAAGGGGTTATAGTCCTTATAAAAGTTTCAACAAGAAACATTGTCTTAAATCTGAGAGCAGCTTTCTGATGTTAGGTAGAAAGACTCTTGTCAAAACATTCACCATCTGCATATGAAGGCTGCTGATCAGCTGGGCTAACAAAAAATCTTTACAAATTGCCTTTTTTTGAGACAACAGGATTTAACTCTTTCAGACATTCTGTTTCCCGTGGAACAGCTTGGCTGTTGTTGCCATGTTTTGTGGTACAAGGCCTCATGGTGGTTCTTTTCCATGGTTCCTAAAGAATATGCAAAACCATTTAATCATAGGATTCTATTATGCATATTGGATAATAAAGGAGATTGTGTTTGTGAACATTTCCATCGAGGTGCAGAGAAACTGTTTCCATTCAATATATCGGGATCCGCATTTTCATTTAATGTCTGTTGAACCTGAAAGAAGGCTTGAAAATCTTTGGAGGAAAAAAATGGTTTGTTTTCCCTGGCTCCTGGAAACAATGACCTCTTGATATGAAAGCACCCCTGGAGCAAGGCAGAGTAGAATTCATATACTGAAGCAACTAGATCTTGCCTTGGCAATGTTACATACTATACTTCCCAGATGAGATAATGGGTTACATCAGGAAAGGTTGTGAGAAACCCCAAAATATGTATTAGTCATTTTGATGAACTTCTTGAATTTGAACCCAAATTTGATCTACTAAAAATGCAATTTTTCCTAATTACATGTAGCTTTTCATTTTTCTCTTAAATGGTACTAGTCACATGATTTGTCATGGCAATATTTGCATTCCACCCATTAAACTGAAAAGTCAATTCCTAGATGTAACTTTCAACAACTGATTAACTCTGAATTTCTTCATTGCTAGTCTTCTATTCTTAATACTGCTAGGTAATTTTGTACATTAGCTCTACTGGTCACACACACACAGGGACTGGAGAATCAGCTCAGCTCAGCTCCAGTATGACATTATTAACAGAGTGTGAGCAGTTTCATCTAATTCTGTTAAAATTTCCCATTGTTGTTTCCTTCTCAGTTTTCCTGTGCAAGGTTCCCCGCTCCCCCTACTTACTGCACTTTAGAAGTATTTAGTCTGCTTTGGTGCATCCATTTATTGATATGAGTTTAATTATTGTTACTCTTTTCAATGAGTGTCAGTCAAGAACTTCAGATCCTTTAATGTAGTTGCTTCCAAGTATGAAAATCAAAACATATACAGGAAGAAAAATGATGCATCCGGTAGAATATGAGGGCTCTTGCACTTGCAAATTCCTTTAAAATGTAGGCAATTTTCTTTACATGCACCATTACAATAAACCTCACAATTTTCTAAAGCCAAGTATATGATCTATACAAACAAATGTGTTTTAACATGAAACATGACTATATACATTACAGTATATGATACACACTTTAAACACTTTAAAATCAATGCTTGATAGACCCCAAGGCTTTTTTCTGTAGTACATAATTAGTATTATATAAAACAATTATTACTACATGCTAAAACAGATTTCCACAGTCTTTCAATTAGTCACAATATATAATATATCTATATCTATATACTGTTTATAGATTTGTTCTGATTAATAAGTGGACTGAGCACACACACCCAGCATAGTACACTCCAGTAACTGCCTAACAACAGTGAATTTACTGACATTTTTTAATATCTGACAAAGCTGCAGAAAGTAATGTTTTAAGTGTTCCTAATAAACATATGCAAGTAGGAAAACTTTTTTCAGAGGTAGAGGTTTTATTGCGTAAAACACTGGATAAAACTGTACTGCTTCAAAGACAATTTTTATTCTAACAGCAGAAAGAAAACAGTCATTGCTGAAAAAACAACTTTTAATACTTCTATACCAGAATAAAGTTCTGTCAACTGATGTATTATAATAATAAATAATGACCAAGAATAAACTTTAAATACAAAGTTTTCTAATTGTTACAAGCATAGCAACAAAATCCTCTACTCTATTATTCTCAGATTTCCTCCAAGATAGAAATTTTTCTTTGTGTAGGAATGTAGACAGTATTATGACCAGTATCACAGACTACAGAAGTTACAGAGAAAAAACTTGACATGTTTAGATATGAGAAGCATGATGATATTCAGAAACTGACAATGCATCACTGCTGCTGTCACTTGTTTGTATTACAAGTTACAAATGTTCTGGAAAAAAGGTCTATGTCAGAGGGGAAAATAGGGACAGTAGCACCGGACCAAATGGAATCAACACACACATCACAAAGAACGGGAGATGTTTCCAGTGTCACAAACAGAATTATTGCCTGTCGTATCTGAAAATGCTCAGAAGACACAAAAGAATACTGAAAGAGCTCAAAAAGTGCAAGAAATGGAATGTGGGCTTTTTTTGTTTTTTTTTTTGTTTTTTTTTGTTTTGTTTTGATGTTTTTTTTTTTTGCTAAGATATTGAAGGCGGCGCAAACACACAAAAGCAAGCGACTGACACAGTCACCAAACACAGTAGTGCAGTTAAAATCCTAAAGCTTACTACAGTCAGAAAGTTTTCAATAACATTTCAATCCTTTATCTAGGATCATAGAAACAGTTGCATTAAGTTTATCAACTCGATTTAAGTAAGGCAGTGAGAACTATTCTAGAAAAACAAGAAAAGCAGCTTGCTCTGTGCCAGATGGGTCCAAGTTACACAGTGACCTCATTTAAACTGAAACTTCAGTTGGATGACATCCTTTCCGACAGCATATGCAAACCGTATTCCTTATTAGCCTGAGATTTTTTTTTCCAGTCTCAGGGTAGCGCTAAGAATTTTATTTACATTGATTGCAGTTTAGTATTTTTTGTAAACTGCTTTAGGCAGAGCTGAAGTTTTAAGGCCCTGGGGTTTTACTCTGTGCTCCCAGCCTGCAAAGAAATATTGACTTTTTTTTTTAAAGTCTGGATTATTTTGTTTTAGAAGAAGTTAATACTTCTCTACTATCATAACAAACAGATAAACAGCACCGATTTTGCTTCTATCAAAGGAAGTACATTAAAAGGCTAAAATTTTATGCCATTCAAGCAGATTTAAGAATAAACCATTACCTATTATTCTTACTTTTTGTTTTTATTGTGTGTTTCATTGTAGTCTCTCAAAAGCTTCCTATATGGCAAAGAACTTAATAAATTTGGAGGATCCAATCAGTAGAAAAGCTAAAATCTGCAAAAATATAGAACACATTTGTTTTACAAAAACAAAGAAATATTAGCAAAAACACTTTTCTTCATTAGAGACAAAGAGCAGGATGTTTGGATTCATATTTTAGGTCAAGCTACTTTATAAGAGCTTGCTCCAGAAGAAACTCCTGCACTATGTCTGTAACACTTATAAAACCTAACAAATGAAAACTAACCATGACTGGGGAATCCTTCATTCAAGTAAAAAAAGAAAGAAAAGAAAGAAAAAGAAACCAACCCGCTAGTTAATAATATTCTGTTTCTCACCAGCGCCTTCTACAGATAAGGTTGACTAGTTTCACTAAACAATGTTTTTTTTATATATTGTACTTCTACTTTTACAGCAACCTACTTCTTCATCAACAAGAAAGAAAAGAATAAAAGAATTTCCCTCAATACTGAAAGTTGATCTAAAAAAAATGGAATTACACAACCAATCTGCAATCACACATTGGTCTTCAGATTCTTTCTAACCATTGATTCATTTGGCTGCATATTAAAAAAAAAACTGAAAATGTAATATCACAATCCTTTCCAATATAGGTCAGTACTGACCCCAGCTTATGGGCCGTCTAAGATTTCTCCTATAGTGCAGTTGCAACACCACTTGAATTGATTTTCTCTGCAATGACAGCTCCAGTCAGACTGGCACCATGGCAGTCTACCAACACGTCTCATTACTATGCTAGGCAAATGACAGCAGCTGGTGTCATATTATAAAGGTGTTTTCAACAATGAAAACACAGCCCCTCAATCTTCAAGGCAACACTAAATCATTTAGACGGTATCATTTTTCTGTTAAGAGCATTATTTTTGGACAAAGACCACTTTGAAGTTTGAAATCGCTCTGCTTTTTAAATAACTAATGACCTCCTAACATTTTAAAATCACTTTATTATCCCACCTACGTTGTTTGGAAGTACTTGTTGCCAGGTAACAGTTTAGCAGCCATTTTCAAGGGCTGGGAATTATTTTTTTCTTTTTGTAATATATACGTGTGTGTATATATATATATATATTTAAATGTTTTAAACATCCTGTACACCACTGGGAATTTGTACACAATTCTTTTCCTTGGAATGCAGTTATCAAACTCTTACCCAAATGCATACCTAAGAACTGTGTAAAATAATATTGCAATATACAGATTGATTTGTTCAGCTGCATTACTCTTGGGCCTTGCTGCCCTCCTCTGTTAGCTCTGCTGAGCTCCCAGGTTTGACAGCTGCAGGTTCCTCTAAATTCCCAGAAGCCTCGGAGTCAACTCTGGAGCGCTTGAACCTGCGATCTGGATACTGGCTGTTGTCAAAAGGCATGCGATGGACACAAAGAACATGGGTCTTCAGATTTCCCTTCTGAGAGGCACTGTATGGGCAGTATCTGCACTGGAAAGGCCTGTGACCTGCATGACAGACAAAAGCCTGGTTAGTTTTTCTCATATTTACATTTTCACTGCAAGCCAGTTCTTTGCAAAGTGTAACAAAGAAATACGGCTATAAGGAAGTGCTGCATGCATTGAGCAACAATAAGAAATTCATAGTGCTTTTGTTGAGTTCTATACATACAAACTGTATTGTTAAAAACTCTTTTTCTGGGACATTAAAGAAAACTAAGCCATCCCCCCTCTCTTAGTTAACATAATTGTTAAGCATTCACTCTGTGATCCAGTCTGAACACTTGCAAATAAAGTTAACCGTATAATAGGTTCTTTTATATTTGTTGATTATCTAGAGCAATGCACGAATGACAATGTGCGGACCCCACTCTAATAAACATACTTTGTCTTTGGGTGGGTTTCTGAGGATAACATTGTATGTTTCATTTTATGCACATGGAGTTGTTGTGTTGTTTTGTGTTTTTCTGAATGGATAGCAATAATGGATTAAGATAAGCAAGCCCTCAAGCCCGCAAATACTTACACATATGTGTAACTTCACTGCAGTAGGACTACTCATGTGAGTAATGTTATGCAGGTGCATGAGTGTTTGCTGGATGGAGGCTCAAAACTATAGCTAACTTAAAAATAAAATATCCAAATCTAGATTAGAAAAGAAATGTTACTGCACAGAACCTGATGTATGCTTGTGTTTGAAATAGTGACTGAAAAAAAGGCATGAATAAAACACAGCTCTTTTTAGTCAGTCTTGCAATGTGCTTTACATTATTTTTCATATTATTGTGACTTAGAATCTTGGTGCTGTATCTGGTATTGGAGGTTATGTTTCAGCAATCACATTTCAACCTATGCTGGGAAGTTGTTGATGTGTTTTACTGGAACTTTATGAGCTTTGTCTCTCAAATTAACTTAAACCAGGACCATCTGAGGTCAAATGCGCTTAGCTTGCTTTAATTTGCTCAAATAAATGAATAAATAAATGTGCCAGACCATCTACATAAATCCAGGACAAGTGAAAAACAATATCCAATATCCACATTAGAAGAGCACTTTTTCCCATCTCCTGTTTCTATACTACATACTACCTATGAAGTAGAAGGAGTAGTAGTAAAGTACTGTAGGTGTGAAACCACTGCAGTGCACACAGTGTGGGAAGGGGCCAAGAGTGCTTAGCTTGAGAAATGTCACAGGTAGGTGAGCTGTGGCCAATCATCATTTAGGTGTTATCAAGTTAGTTTTACATAAGTAAGTGGAAGATGTGTAGCCTGGTTAGACATTATTCCCATTAGAGAAAGAGGTCTGAAGTGACACCGGGATTACACTGGTGGTGTTCTGGATGGTGTGTTGTCAGGAAAACTCACTCCATGTAAGAGATGTCATCAGCTGATCTAGAGTGCTTGGGCCCCTAAAACAACCCACTATTTTTAATGGAAAAAGTGGGAATTAGCACCTGAAGACTGAGTCCACACACAAGATTGTAGCTGCTCCTCAGGAGGAGCGAAGTGTTGTACCCAGAACAGAGACCTATGGGCAAGTTTCTTCAAGCAGGGATACGACATTTGTGTATGGAGGAGATGCCTGCCCATCATCAATGAATTGATGTCAGTTATGTTAGGACAGGGTCCTGCTCCAGAATACAGAATATTTACATTTGCCTAAATGGATCCATAGGACACAGTAAGTTGGTTTCTACCTAAGTCTCAAGGTTCTTCTGCGCCTCAGACAGGGAGATGAAGGGAAGCCTTCCAGACAAGGTACTCAGGGAAAAGAGATGAAACCCAATAAGACTAACTGTATATTAGTCTTAACAAGGGAAAATTTCCAAGGAAAATTTCATCTTGGAAAAAGTAATCGGGAACATAATGAATAAAATTAGGAATAAGTAGTTATAGAATGGGTCAGGAATTTCACAGAGGAATTTCAGCAGGAGGACTAGAAACAGAGGTCAAGGAAGAGATTACAAGACCTATTCCATGCATTTCAGGATCAGTCCCTTAAATCCAAAGGACTATACGTCCATAACTGAACTCACAATAAGTTTGAAAGTATTAGTTATATTCTTCCACAATCCACTTTTGTGCACAGAAAATGGGTGCAAAACTGAATGGGTATAAAGAAGGAGATTCACTGAAAATATGATTTGCATTGTTTTGGAAATTCTAAGGTAGGTTTTAAAACTCAGAAGAAAGGTCCAATAAAATCATTCCATTTCACAATTATCCCTTCAGTTCATAGAAGGAAACATCGCACCTTGGAAAGAGACCTCAGTAATAATGTCTGAGTTTGGTCTATTTTATCCTGGCAAGGGTGTTTGTAGTTTTGATTTTAAAAATTCCTTTGTTTGTTCATCTGGTGGTTTATGCTGAGGATCACAGCATGTGTATTTTAAACTGAAGGCAGAACCTATAGTGAAAATCCTGGATCCTTTATTTGCTGATGATAAGTAATATGTTGATAGATAGATAGATAAAAATATCAATATATATATATATATTGATATTTTTATCTATCTATCTATACACACACACACACACAGTACCTTCCATCTCAGGATCTCAAAGCATATAGAGAGGTGGGTAAGTATTATTACTCTCTGTTACACATGAGGAAACTAATTTACAGAGAGATTAAGTGACTTGCCCAAGGTCACATGGGAAGTCTTTGCAGTCAACAATCAAATCCCTATCTCCTGACACCAAGTTCCTTGATATCACCATAAGACTACACTATGTGCCTGTTGTCAGATTCCTTTATGGAAATGAGGTCATCCTATCTGATTAAAAGGACCATTGGAATTTATTCACTGACAAAATGTTTGTCACAAAATGCATGTAAAACAAATTCTTCCTATAGTGAATAAATTAGCCATTACTGCGTTGTAGTGAATTTATATTTTAGGATATATAGTAGCTGTAAATACAAGTGAAAACATCAGTATAATGAAGTCTCTATATATTATTAAAGCTAATTTGCTATAAACAGTCTAGTGTCTGCAAAGGTTTCATATAAGAACACTTAAAATTGCATAGACTAATACTGTCATAATGGGGGCCTCATCCAAAACCCATTAAAGTCAATGAGAGCCTTTAAATTGTCTTCAGTGGGCTTTGGATCAGACCAATGTAGAACAGTGTTACCAGTTTCTTTACCTCCTGTTAAGAGAAAGTTACCTTTCTTTCCCCTAACATACTTCTATTCATCCATCCATTACATTTTAACTGATTTAAACCATTGCAAACAGATACCAAATTATATTTCTGCAAACTTCAGTTTGTATATTACAAACACACACAAAAAGCCCTATGTTAAATGAACATTATTAAGGTTGCAAAGTCAAGCAGTCAAAAAGTTGGGAAATGCCAGAATTAATGTTGCCTTTGCAACCTTAATTCAGCCCCCTTGTGTGTCTGCATTACAATACAGTCTTTAACAACATGATCACAGACTATTTTTTCCACAGGAACTCTGCCTCATTCAGTGCACAGAAGGGATGGTGCTCACTTAATGAGCAGCTATTCAATATTTCGTTTTATCTTCACTGCTCAATGTCCAGCCATAGGCCTCATTCATGGCACACTTTTCAATCCCTGCTCTGAAGACTGAATTATTAATTTTCTCATTGGCTTTTCTATGGTGCTCATCACTACAGTATCTGAGTGTATCACAAATATGAATGAATCACAACACCCCTGTGAATTGAGGGGGTGGTCGTATTCTCATTTTACAGATGGGGAATTGAGGCACAAAGAGATTAAGGTCAAAAGTATCAACTAATTTTGGGTATCCAATTTGAGACATCTAAGACCATACTTTTCATAGTCCTTAGCATTATATAGCGCTTCACATGTTTAGAGTACAGCTTCCTTTGACTTCAGTTGTGGCGATGAGTGTGCAGCGCTTCTGCAAACCAGACCCCAATGTCTCATGTCAGACACCCAATTAGCAATAATTTGTTGAGAAAACTGGTTTAAGCGACTTGCCTAGAATGACACAGGAGCTCTGTGGCACCGGCAGGGATAGAATCTAGTTCCTCCAAGGCAGCAATCAACTGCCTTAACCATGAGACCACCCCATCTCCTCCTGCAATCCTTTGTGAATCTTTTGCATTCACCATATACCTTCCAACTTCTGCAACAAATGAGGCCGGAGTCCTACAGACAACAGCCTCTTATTCAACCCTGATTCATCCCCAAAGCAGCTCCAACCTGTGCATTGAATGAGGCAGGGGTCTTGTGGAAAAAAAATTATGTGATCATGTAATTAAAGACTGTATCATAATGCATATGCACAAGGTTGTAAAAGCAACCTTAATTCTGGCATTTCTTAACTTTTTAGTGTTTGACTTTGCAACCCTAAGAAGTCCCTTTATTTTAACAAGCAAAATGAAAAAAAAAAACAGAAATTCTATCGTGTAGCATCATGAACCAACACCAACAGAGCTGGGGCCTTTAGATCCACCGCACAGACCTCTGCCACTTGAGCTAACAGAATAACTGACAGCAGTAGTAGGTTGACATCCTCTTTGTGGACCAGCATTTAGAGAGGGACAGCTGGTTTCTTAGATATTTGTTGACCTCAGAGGAATGGTGAGACTCAGGAATCTTATGTTCCAGTTCAGGCTCTGAAATTGAGTGGATCTAGTGGGATTCTTCTGCTCATTTCCTTTTTTCATGACCCTTTCTGCTCTGCCCCTCCAACCTGTCCCTTGTCCTAGTCCTCTCTTCCCCACTTCTCGTTCCTCATCCAAGCTCTATTTCTTCAACTAGCCAGTCCCAGTCTCCTTAGCCAGCAAATCTAGTCTCACCCCTCCTGACTCACCCTCCCTGTCCCAATTTCCCCTACTCCTAGTCCCAGGCTCAGTTCTCCCTGCATCTCAGTCCTTATCAAATCTATCCCCCTCCCCCTTCATCTCTTTACTTCTCATCCCACTGGTTCTCAATCCCAGTCCCCTTGCCAAACTAGGGATAGTATCCCCCTCTGGCTCCTCATCCAATTTTAGTCCCCCACCCCATTTCATTCCCTGGCCCCAGTATCCTTGCCCAACCAGTTGCAGTCCATCTTTTTCAGATCCTAAGCTCAATCTCAAACTCGTCACAATCCCCCCCTGGATCCCAGTCCCAGTCTCCTTGCCCAGATAGTCCCAGTATCCCTCCAATTCAACTCCCAGTTGTCTCCACCAGCTTCCAGTCCTGGTTTCTGTCCCTTCTGTCCCACAGGCTCCTTGTTCCAGTCTACTTCCCCCTCTAACCCCACCACAGATCTGACTTTCTGGGTGGGAGCATGCACAGTGTGGCCGGAATCTTTTGCAGAATTTAACTGCTGAAATCTAAGAAGTCTCTGCTGAGCATGTGCAAATCATGATTTTTAAAAAGTGTAGAACGCTGTCAAATTAGGGCAGATTTGCACAGGACAACAAAAGGCATGTCCCTGATACAAACGCCACCCACTGCCAAATTTCAAATCCCTGCACCAAAGCAAGAGGGGTCCCAGAGCTTTTCAAAAAAAAGGTCACCATTTTTGGCAAAACAATGTATTTTCCTTAGCCTTGCTCTCAGAAATGGCTGAACTGGTTTGGTTGAAATTTTCCAAAATATTCCACCTGAAGCAGACACCTAGAATGGAGGAATTCAGCTCAAATGGTTAAAAGGTTTGGCAAGTTATAAGCAACTGCAAACAGGGTCTTATAATAGGAAGTATAGGCAACATGAATAACAAACAACACACTAGCCATGCCTACAAAATGTGATGTCATTTATCAGTTCTTTGGGGTATTAGCTTGACCATAAGTACTGATAATTAAAAATAGTAATTCCAATTCATACACTGATCCATTAAAGTAACATTTAAACAAAGAATTCACAAAGCAAGGAGTAAAACAGCCCTTAATATTTGTAAAAAAAAACCCTCATTCCATTCAGTATCACAAAAGGTTCAAAACTGTGCAACTGTATATGAGGAACATAATTTATTAATTCAACAAAATTTAACAAATATGACCATATAAATGCACCTAAATGGATTCTGTTCAACGTTGTCTTTTTTCTATTGCTTACTTTTTGAGGCCATCAAAATTTCACATCACTGCCATATGAAAAGTAAGTACACAATAAGTTAATTTGTATTGTCACAATACAGTACAACTGTGGTAAAGAGCACATTCATTTTTAATCCAGTATGAATAATATATAAATATGTATACAGAGTGAGGGTCAAAGGAAAGCAAGAGGAACATTGTTTACAGCAGAAGTAGTACAAAAACCAGAGATTATTCTTACTTGCAAAGATAACAATATCTGCAATTTGCTTGTAACTAAGGGACAAAGGAAAATGCCTATTTCTCTTGGGTAACCCATCCATTAATTACAGGCTCAAAATTTGTTGTGGACAGCAGGTTCTTAAAATAACCCTTCCTAGATAAGTTGGCAATAAATTTATAATGTTTTATCTAGTGGTGGTTGGTGGGTTCTTTCTTTGCAAGTTATAGGTCATATGTATTCTACCTTTTCTATATCTTCCAATAAAATTATTTGAAAGCCCTTTAAGAAAAAGAACCCTGCCTGATGGTTCAGAAGATAATGTGTAATGCATTGTGTTGCAGTGTGGGAGAATCAGGTTAGAGGCAGGCCAGCATGGAGAGCAAATTATGGAGCATCCTTCTCAGATATGAAGGAGGAGTGGGAGGACACTATATTGCTTAAAACTCAAACAACCTGGCAGTAGAGTAGCACACTACATTCAGGGCCGGCTCCAGGCACCAGCCAACCAAGCACGTGCTTGGAGCGGCGCCTGGTAAGGGGCGGCCAATCTTGGAGGTGGAAGGGGGGGAGGCACTCAGGTTTTTTTTTTTTTTTTTTTGATTCGTTCGAGCGGCGCTGGGGGTTGGGTGGGTTGTTTTTGTTTTGGCGGCTGGGGGCACTGATTCGGCAGCGGCGCTCCGTGGGGGTGTGTGGTGGCACGGCGGGGCGCTCTGCGGGGGTGCGTGTGTGTTCGGCAGCGCAGCTCGGCGGTGGGGGTGTTTGGCGGCGTGGCGCTCGGCTGGAGGTGTATGTGGCGGCGTGGGGTTTGGCAGCGCGGCGCTTGGCTGGCGGGTTCGGCAGTGGGGGTGTTTGGCGGCGTTTCATGGGGGGCGGGGTGTTGGGCTGCGCAGCACTCTGTGGGGGGCTAGGAGGCTTGGCAGCACGGTGCTCTGCGGGGGGGGTGTTAGGCGGCGCTCTGCGGAGGGCCTGGGGGGTTCAGCGCTGCGACACTCCGCGGGGAGCTGGGGGGGTTCGGCAGCGTGGCGCTCTGTGGGGGGGGGGGTGACGGCGCAGTGCTGAGGGTGTGTGTTATGGTGGCGCTATGGAGGGCGGCGCTCTTTTTTTTGCTTGGGGTGGCAGAAAAGTTAGAGCCGGCCCTGACTACATTGCTTGCACTTCAGTGTCTGAAAACCTTTCAACCCTGTGGACTGAGAGCAGAGATTGTAAAGCGATGGAGCTACAAAAGAAAAACAGGAAGGATAGACTATAATTGGAGTAATGGTGTCGGGAAGCAGTTGTGGAAGATGCAGAGTGCCCCTGAGAGATGACAAGTACCCTCAACACCCACTGAGGCCAATGGGAATTGACAGCACTCGGAACCTTGTAGGTCCAAACTTAGAAGTGGAGAAAGCACTAAGGCCAAGATCCTCAAAGGTATTTAGGTGTCTAACTCCCATTGAAATTGATTTCAATGAGAGTTAGGCATTTAAATACCTTGAGGTTTTGGGCGTAGGACTCAGTTTGTGCGTCTGCCCTGGAAAGAATACAGAGCTTGGACAGGATGAACATTCTGGTTTTGAAATAGAACTAGCAAATATAAAGAAAAAATTCCAACCCTTTAGATTCTTCTGCCTTTTAAACAAATATGTTGCTTTGTTAATTTAGACTTTGAGAAAAAAAAATGTTTGTTTTGTTTTGTTTCAAATTTATGATCTGATATGTTGCTTTGTGACATGTCATGTCAGCCTGCATCAGTCACATCGTGTTAGGTTTCATAACATGGCATGACTGATGCAGCCCAACATGGTGCATCAACGGAATGGAATTTGAAAATGCAGGTTTTGAGAAAGGCACAGATCTCAAAGTAGGTTTTTATGACCATATAGGGGCAACGATGTCTACAGCTGGAACTGAGGGTTTGTCAGTGGGTTGTTTGCCAAACCCATTTTGCATTGGTATATCTTTAAAAATCAAACTGTGCCACCGTCGCACATAAAAACCTCAATATCAGTATAATCAGGTTACTGACTGTACACTGTTGATAGCTGCTACTTTACCAACTTCGATATGGATCTATTATTTAAGATTCACACAAACAGGAGAGTGAGAGAAAAAGAGATGAATGCTGAAGTATTTTTCATTGAAAAAAATCATTTACATGGTGAAGCTGCATTTATTCTCCACTCCTAAAAATATTTGATTGGCATCCAAATTCTAGAAAATTTTCCACAAAGAAACATCTTATTTTGTGGTATTACAGGCACATATGTAAGGGTTTGCATTAAAATGTTAAAATGGGCATTGGATTAGTCACATGGATAAGATCAGGAATTTATTCCAGATTGTTAAGAGAGTACTAATAGCAGCAAAATCATGGCTTTCTCCCAAAGCAACAAGAAATCAGTAATTTGAAAGAAAAATGCCAATAATACATCATACGCACAAGCCGTCTGTTGTCCCCACTACACTACTTTTTATTATATTGCATACGTGTACATATACACACTCAGGGAAAGAGAGACAACTGCATATACACAATTTTACTTATAAATGTAGAGAAAAGGATGAAGAAAAATATAATGATGAATGGAAAACAAATGCTGTGCAATGTACTATAAATTATAATTAAATCCTGAGAAAAATGTTTACTAGATATGACATTTGTTCCCTTAAAATGCAAAAATGACAATGTTCATATGACAGAATGCTCAGTGTTTTTCATTAGGTGGCTGATGGTTCTGAAACATTGTAACATTATTACCATGTGTTATGATAAGTTAATTTCAAGTTTCTTCTTTACTGTAAGTGCATGTTTTTTGGTGAAACTTGACAATAAGTCCCATCACCTCTTACAGATGACCACCTTATTAGGTCACTTTAAGTTTTTTGAGTCATGACAATGGAAGACATGTCATGCTCTTTTTGTATTTGTAAAGTCTACTTTAATTTTCCTCTACGAGAAGAAGAAGGATGGTCCAGTTATTAGGATACTAAGACTCCAGAGACCTGTGTTCAATTCCCTGCTAATTGGCAATTCCTTGACCAAGTCACTTAGTCTCTCTGTGCCTCAGTTCCCTATTTGTGAAATGGGGATTACAGCACTGCCCTACCTCACAGTAGTGTTGTGATGATATCCATTAAAAAGTGGGGACACTTGGATACTCTGCTAATGGAGTACCCATGGATAGATGTCAAAAGGGAATTGTTGAAATGGACTGGACCATAATTTGCTCTGTTTGCTGTTGATATAGTTATATTTCCAACTGGAAATGTGCTCTACAGTTGCTAGGAGCAAATAAAGGAACCTACTGATTCCCATTTAGGTACAGTTAGAATTTCAAGCGGGAGGTAGCAAGCACCAGTAGAGGCATATAGAGGAAGGTTTTTAATGTTCAGAAGCGTATTTGACCAGATGCCAAGAAAACACATCAAGGAAACAAACAAACTTAGAACATGCTCCTGACCAGCCCAAATGTAGGTTCTTCTTGCCACCAACTTAAAAATCATTTCTACCAACAACTGCTGCTTTTAAATCTTTGTTTCCCATGAAAATCCATATCAGAGGTAGAATCGTGATTTAAATGAACCCATGGGCATTTACCATCAGAAGGAACAATTCCAAAATGGTGGCCATATGCTTTCTGCCTGAAAGGACAACTTTTCTGAATGACTCCCTGGCAATCCCTGTGACCATCAGCTTGGAAGTAATTGCGTAATGCACCTTCATGGCTCTCACAGTTTGGTGTTTCAGGAGAACCAAATGCCTGCTACCATTTTAAGGTGACAGCAGTATAGTATGCAAACAAAAGTTTGAAAAGGGAACAATATTTTCATTTAAAAATTGGCTACTACTCTTGTGCATTCCATTTTTTTACCCACAAATATTCATAAAGATTTTTACTATTCACAGCAAACATCCTAAATACGGTCTGTATTACCCAATAGACCAAAATGGCTCTAAAGCAGCCATTCCAATTGTGTGCATAATAATATGGATGGATAAAAGCTGAATACATGTATTTGTCCAATAGACAATAATGGCTCTGACTGAACCATTCCACTTTATTGGTCTCACACTATACATTTATAAAACTCCCTGAATACCAGACAGATTAGAACTGCTACAATCAGATTGATACATGCAATAAAAGTTTTCCAAAATTTCTGAATATATATTTAACCACACACAGGCCCTGGAACAACTCATGGAATGTTATTATTTACCCAACTCTTTTGGGTAAATAACAACATACCATGAAATGATTTTTCATTTATTAAATTACAACAAAGAAATTAAATTCAATGTAAATGTAATGTTGAACAGACAAGCTTTTTAAATTAAGAGAACTATCTGATATTCTAAACAATTGACAGAATACAAGTGTAGACAAAGAAGTACAAACAAATGAATTTTAGGAATGATTGGAAAAGTTTTCACCTGTCATGACTGGAGCTCGGGGTTCTGTGCTTTACCTGCAATGCTTGATGACATCTCAGACACTACTCAAGCTGAATTTCCTGTGTTACTATAGGGCTTGATTCTGCAAACACTCTTAAGAACAGCCAGAGAGACTACCGATGGTGGGAGGCACACTAAGGACATGATTCAGACAGTGTTTAACCACATGCTTAAGTCTCACTGATGTGCTTAAGCACTCTCCTGAGGAAAGATGCTTTCCAGGTTTGGAGCCTAAGCCTGGAAGTATAGATCTGCATGCATACAGAGTGCAGAATAATCTTAGTGTCAGGTTAGCAACTACTGAAGGATCTCCCCTGCACAGGGAAATGTTTCACGTAACCCCAAGATTTGGGGAAGGGCACAAAGAGCACCTTTGTGTCACTTCCTCACTTGTGCCTGAAGCTAAGAAAATGGCCTAATGGGCCAACTCACTTGAGTAAAAGCATAAAAATGTATAGCCTCAGGCTCTCAAAGATGGTAACGTTGTCATTGGTTGTAGCAGGGGAAACAAGCAAAGTAAGAAAACAAAATTCATTATTAGTTTTTTAAATGTATTTGTAATGTTAAAATCTACATGATGGACCAAATTATACTCTCAGGTACCTACTTGGCTCCCTCAAAATCCAAATAAAGGTGCCGTCTATTCATGATTTGGAATCTTAAACAGAGTTTAGTACTTCTGAAAAGCATTTCAGTTCACTATTTAATAATCTTAAAAGTATAATATAAGCCTAAAGAACCCAGGAAAGTGCTAATGTTAACGCTGAATTCCTTTCATTGCACCATTAAAAGAAACAAGCTATGTTACAAAAATGGAATTTAAAGCAACAATTCAATGTGTACCTTAGGTTAATGATTCTCAACCGGCGGTCCAGGGCCCCTAGGGGACCACGAGCAGATTTCAGGGGGGCTGCCAAGCAGGGCCAGTGTTAGACTTGCTGGGGCCCAGGGCAGAAAGCTGAAGCCTTGCAGTGTGGGGCTGAAGCCCAGGGCTCCCAGTCCTACACCTGGGACTGAAGCCAAAGGCTGAGCCACTTAGCTATGTGGGGAACATTGTGACATGGGGCCCCAGTCAGTTGCCGTGCTGGCTACCCCCAGGGGTGAAAGTAAGGTGGTACGGGCTGGTATGGCGTACCAGTTAAAAGTGGCCACTGGTACCGGCCCGTACAGCTGACTTTAAAGCGGTGCCGCAGCAAAGGACCCCGCTTAAAGTGCTGCCATGGCAGCACTGGAACATCATTGCCCCCTCTCCCCAGGCCACCGACAGGCAAGAGGAGCAGCTGCCTTGGGGCTGGCAATTTAAAAGGGCCCAGGGCTCTGGCCGCCGCTGCTGCTACTGCAGCAGTGTCCGGAGCCCCGGACCCTTTAAATCACCGCTGGAGCCACGGGTTGCATGGGCCAGGCAGTGTAGATGGGCTGGCTGGGGGACACTGAACCCCCAGCCCTGCCCCTTCTGCCTGAGGCCCTGCCCCTTCTGTGGGCTGGAGACCGGAGTCGGCCCCCATACCGGTAAGAGTTCAATTTTACTTTCACCCCCTAATGCTGGCCCTGGCTTTTATATGCAGAAAAACAGTTGTGACACTGGTGGGCCATGGAAACCAAAAGAAGAAAAACAAAGTAAACAACTCCATATGTAAAACAGCCAGAAGTAAATCATAACAATGTAAGAATGGCCATACTAGGTTAGACTAATGGTCCATCTAGCCCAGTATCCTGTCTTCTGACAAGGGCCAGTGCCAGATGCTTCAGAGGAAATGAACAGAACAGGGCAATTATTGAGTGATCCCTCCACTTTGGTCCGTTCCCAGCACCTGGAAGTCAGAGGCTTAATACATGGGGTTGCATCCCTGACCATCTTGGTTTATAGCCACTGATAGACCTATCCTCCATAAACTTATCTAATTCTTTTTTGACGCAGTTAGAATTTTGGCCTTCACAACATCCCCTGGCAATGAAGAAGTACTTCCTTTTGAATGTTATAAACCTGCTGTCTATTAATTTCAAATCAGTGTCAGACAGAAGCTAACCATCACGTGGATGTGAAGTCACTCTTAATAAACAGAAACAATTAGCAAATTCTATCATTTTCCTTCATATTTATGCTTTCAAATCAATCATCAAACATGAGAAGAAACATCTCTAATTTTACCATTTTTACCTTCATTAACATGTTATCTATTGATGATGGTAATAAAAATATAAATATTTATTATTTGAAAATGGATGCATTAAGATAGAGGAGTTTGTATACTGTGTTGAGTAATCTAAATTCCAGAAATAGCTAGATTAAATTGCCCATGGTTAAATGCAGACTGTATTTCATATTCCTTGAAAAGATCACCTGACTATAAAAAATAATTTTTTCACAGAGTAAGATTTTAAAAACAGGAATGTCTGATTTAAGCATAGAAATCGATATAAAATCATCTCTTGTGGAAGAAACTGGTACATTCAGCTTGGGAAAAGAATAGTTATTATTTGGTATAAAATATTTTTCTACAGGTGGGAGTATGTTCTCATCTCTCTACAGTTTCTTTCAAATATGTATTGAACATTGTATGTAGGGTGACCAGACAGCAACTGTGAAAAATCGGGACGGGGGTAGGGGGTAATAGGCTTCTATATAAGAAAAAGCCTCAAATATCGGGACTGTCCCTATAAAATCGGGACATCTGGTCACCCTAATTGTATGACACATTGCACACAGCATAACACAACACATTCTCCCCAAATAAATACTCGGGACTTCATAAAACAAAGGCTTAAGTATTTTAAATTGCCTGCCAAATTCTCTATATATCTGGTGTAATGCAACATTTTTGTGCACAATAGCACACCATTTTTTTTGACACAACAGTGTGAGTTAAGAGCAAAATGCCCGAGAGTACCCCAAATGAAGTTAGTGGGAATTATGTCATTCGCTGAGCCTGGAATGTCAGCCGTAATTCTGATTGTCCAATGCTTTGGTAGATTTAATTACATTTAAATAGATGTTCAAATTTATTCATTTTGGTTTATATACACAAATAGATCAAAGAGTTCTTATTAAGGGTACTAGATGGTAAGCTATCCTGGACAAAATTTAGAAAGGCAACTGTTGTGAAAATTTATAATTCCCACAGTGGCCAGGCAAAAAATATAACCTTTCATTCCTCCCCCATGTCACCACTTTCACAATAATTTTCTCTTTCACCAAAGGCCAGAAGGAATAGATGGGCAATTCACTGTCCCTAAAGATCTGTAGGTTCTGGCTAATTCAGACAAAGGGTGGGAGTGAATTCCAAAGTCAAGGATAGATTATACACTGCTAACACATCCCCTTTCTTTCTATCACTACGGTTTGAGGGTCTGGGGCAGATTGCAGCTAAGGAAGTGTGGCCAAGGAGAGATGTGGTCTCACAGTTAGATACCATTTTGTTGTTTAATATAAATAACTGATCAATACAGACTGTACCTTGCAAGATACAAGCTTAGGTAGTACACTCCTACCCCTTCTGTGTGTGAAGACGAGTCAACTCATGTTTAACCCAATCTATTGTTTTACTTGTTCTACCA